>NW_026089622.1:3778798-4038490 GCF_024586455.1 Bactrocera neohumeralis | reverse complement strand
CACGCTTCAAGTATTTCCAAATTTTTGCAACGTCTAACGAGTTGTCAATTTGTATATGTCAAACGATAATCGTGGGTGGTAATTTGTCGTTTGACATATACAAATTGACAACTCGATAGCCGTTATAGGAAAACATCAATTGGAAATTGAGTTTGAAATGAAACATATGTCGAAGTTTTTAATAAGAATACATATTAGTGTTAATAATAAAGTTTATATTAAAAATTGTAGAGCCTTTTTATTGCTGCGAAAATTCACAACCCGACGTTTTAAAATACTTTTTATAAGAATTAGAACATATTTTTCTTTAAGAATTTTTAATAGGCAGGCAGCCAGCTTTCATTTTCGGCACATCAAATTTTTGAGCATTTCACATAGGTAACTACCTCCCCTTTCTAAAAGTTAGCTTCTGTATTTTAATATATTTAATAGAGTTGTGGGATTTTGGATGCATCTATTGTGAGAGCTTAGAAATCTTTATTAATTATTAATTATTTTGTGCAATATTTTTATTTAAATTTTTATGTAAGTTATTAATTATGTTTATTTTAAGTTGAAAAGGTGAAAATAGGCCTACCGGAGAACCGAACACCTAAAAAAAAGTCTGCAACGCGCTTTAACTTAAATATTCAAAAATAAATTATCAAAAATAGTATACGGATGAGAATCAGAACGATGTAATAAAAATTCAGCTTCAAATGCCTAAATATCTTCTTTCTAAATTAAAATTATTGGTAATAATATTTCAAAAACTTACGAATACAGACCGTTTTATGTTTTCTGTCTGTCAATTGTAAACAAATTTATTCAGAAGAAAACTCACCACCGAGAAATCTAAGAACAGGGCTGCTTTTTATTAATAAAAACTCACTACATAAAGAATATCTGACTATCAGTAAATGATATTTTTATGGGCGAAACATGACACACTATGGTGTTTAAATCAAATATTAGTAAATATACGTCATTAATAAATAATTTCCTTTTATATTAAGCAACAATATTTATAGTTTTTGTTATTTAATAGAATAAATTTGCTAAGTATTTACTGCCTCAATATATACAGCACTGCGTTGCTACCTCTGAAAATCCAAGATGGACGCTATTCACCCCTCAGAAAGTACCACGAAAAGGTTATCTACTGTATACAGTGGTAGACATTCGTATAAGCGCACAATGAAATTTTTCGAAAAAGCATATTTAAAGCAGATTATTTCGAAAAAAAGATTTTGATATGTCAATTACTGTAATGCTATATTGTATACCAATGACTGGCGCCAGTAAGTCGGCATGTAACGGTACTTGTTTAAGTAGGCAAATCTCAATAAAGGAAGCATCGCTGTAGTAACGCGGACATTCGTATAAGCGCATGTTAGAAAAATGCATATTTTTTAAAAGAGGAGCTGCAGCGTAAAATTTTTTTGCTTTTCATTAGACGGTAGATAATAAATAAAAGGTAAAGTGGGCTTTTTAGTGTAAAATTTTGTATGTACATGTATTTTATTGATAATTTAGATCATGCCCAAAGGATCTTATTTGACGCAAGAAGAACGGGTGTCAGTTAAATTGTTAAAGGAAGAGAAGTACTCAAATCGTGCAATTGCAAGGAGAATAGGGAGGTCTGAGAACGTAATCCGTAATTTTTTAAAAAAAGGCAGTAAGTATGGAATAAAACCGCCAACAAAGGGTAACCAAAAACTGACACTCCGTCAAAAAGGGCAAATACTACATCAAGCAACAAAAAATAAACTAAATTGCAGCCAAATTAAAGCAAAATTAGAGATCGACGTAACACCTCGTCAAATCGCCAGGGTGCTCAACACTTCCCCGAACGTTAAATGGACGAAATTGAAGAACAAGCCACGTTTAACAACGCAGCACAAGCAAGATCGGTTAAGATTTGCCAAAAAATACATGTCCTGGAAAAAGGAGTGGCAGAGGGTTATTTTTTCGGATGGGAAAAAATTCAATTTAGATGGACCAGATTGCTACAGTTGTTACTGTTTGTTACTATTTTAAATTAACAATATGTAAGACAATAAAATGAATAACTTTCAATGTTTAAATGCAACAATTAAAACTTTTATTTATTAAAAACCCAAAACATATGTGTGCGCTTATACGAATGTCTACCACTGTATACTGTGCTTTACAGGATCATTTCTGCAGTTAGTCTTCATTTACATTTTTTGGAAATCGACCCGCAATGACGAAGTATATCGTTTTATCTGACAGTGTGAGGTTTAAGAAGTTCATGTTGGCATTTTAGAAAATCGAAAATCGTTGCTTCTTCTTCTTCTTCTTGTGCTTACGCGATTTAGCCGAGTTAATAACAGCGCGCCAGTTGTTTTTCTTTTCGAAAATCGTTCGCTTCTTCTTCTTCTTCTTAATTGGCGTAGACACCGCTTACGCGATTATAGCCGAGTTAATAACAGCGCGCCAGTTGTTTTTAATTCGCTGAACTATGTCAATGAATATTCCGTCGAAGCCAGGTTCTTCTCGTTACAGCTTGGTCCTTCCGTCGAGAGAGGACTTGTTTTTCCTCTGCTTCCCCGGCGGGTACTCGTCGATACTTTCTGAGCTGGAGTGTTTTCATCCATCCGTTTTTCTGCTCCGCGTTTTTTTATTTTATCGCTATTAATGCCGTGTGTTTGCGGGCATAGAGTTGACCGTGCTCAGCCCAAGATTGGTTGCCATAAATGCAATCAAATATTTCACTTGTCGTGCGTGAATCTATCACAGGCTGATGTAGATTTCTTGGTGAAATCTAAAAATGCCTTTTATTGCAAAGCCTGCGCGGTAGTTCGGAGAAATTCCATTCGCTCGCCGCCTGCGTCGCCATCAGTGCGCGAAGTTCAATGCACTTTTAATTTAAGTTCGCAACAACAAAATTCTGAACACTCGAATAGTGAAATAGCTGAACCTTTGTTGGAGCATAACAAAGAAAATGTAGTGCTTAATTCTCTTTTACGGGAAGTAAGTTCACTGAGAAGTGAACAAACGAAGGCGCTCGCGTTAATACAGCAATTATGTGATGATCGTAAATCGTTAATCGCTATGCTTAACGAACTCAAATCAGAGATCTGCACTGTGCATAAGAAATTGTCCGACAATGTCAATTTCTCTGCTGCCAACCCCACTCTCACTGCTGCGACTGCTGTTGTTACCAGTGACTCCACAATCGCTGCTCCGTCTAACACCACTGTTCCTGCTGATAACGTGTGTGAGAACTATCTCGCTCCCGCTACACTGAAGGTACTCTCTGCAGCTTCAACTACTGCAAACTCTATCTCTACTTCTACGACTATTGCGAGTACAAATGCTCCGTCGCCGAAAGTTGTTGTTTCTGCTCCCACTGATTGTGTGAGTATGGATTATCTTGCTCCCGCTACTTCGAAAGCACTCTCGGCTGCTCCGTCTGCTGCTTGCTCCGCTCGCTCTATTGCTGCTGTTAATAATAATGTCAATACATATGCTGACGCTGTTGGTAGGAACATCAACACTCACTCACTCGAAAGCCAATAACAATCCAACAGCTGCTGCTAAACCAGCTCGCCAACCTGTCGCTGTCAATGCTGCTCACTCTGTCGCCGTTGATTCTGTAAACAACTCTTCTACTTCAATTCCTGCTAACAGAAATTTGAAGTTAAAAGTGAGTACTAAGAACAAAAAGTCCCCAGCCACTTCAACTGTTGTTGGTGTTAATGCCAATGTTGATCTCGATGTCGTCATACCCAAGAAATGGATTCACTTATCTGCATTTAAGAACTCAGTCACGGAGGAAGATATTATATCTTTTGTTGTTAAACATGCTAATGTTGATAGAGAGCATCTTCTATGTTATAAATTAATTAAGAAAGATACCGATGTTAATACTCTTAAGAGGATAAACTTTAAGCTAGGTGTGTCCCCATCTTTTTTTAATGCTGTTTTCTCCTCTTCAGTGTGGCCTTCTGGCATTAAGCTGCGTCCCTTTAAGTTTTTTCTAAAGCGAGGGGAAAACAGCGCTGCAGATTAGTTGACGCGGCTGTTAATCGCAATTCTACTCATACGTTTTCTGCACCTTCCTCAACTTGCTCCTGTCTTAAGGTCTACTACCAAAATTTATCGGGTATTAGGTGTAAATCAAATATTATTCGCAATTTTTCGTCACGTTTGGATTTCGATATTATCGTTATTGTTGAGACTTGGCTGAATTCTAGTTATTTCGATAGCGAATACTTTGACTCAAATCTCTATTATGTCTTCCGCAAGGACAGAGATCACGAAAAAACTGGCTGTCTAAGAGGGGGTGGAGTTCTCTTAGCAGTTCATCGCAAATATCGTCCTCGCTTAATTATGCTTGAGAATGAAGATTCTATCCTGGACCAACTATGTATCTGTGTCGATGATGCTCTGTTCATTGCAGTCTCATACATCCCTCCTAATAGTCCGCTAGAGTTGTACAAGTTGCACGCAAATAATATTTCCTCGCTGGTATTAAACAAGGTGAAAGAGAATAATATTTGTGTTTTGGGTGACTTTAATCTAAGCAATATCGTCTGGTCTGGTTGTTCCTATAGTCCTGCTCTTATTCCTTCAAATTTTTCGTCTTCTCAGGAGTTATTTCTCATTGATAGCTTGCTTGGTCTCAATCTGATACAAATCAACTCATATTCAAATAGTCTCGATCGATTTCTTGACCTAGTCTTTCTTAGTGATAATTTAAAATTTAGGATTCTTGATGGATTCTCTCCAATTACTCCAGCCACCATCCATCATTCACCGCTAGCGTTTGAGGTGGATACTTATCTTTTCGCCCCTGTCAAACCAATTGATGGGCTTGGTTTTAATTTTGCATTTTGCGACTTTGAACGGCTCAACAATCAGCTCTTTGAAATAAAATGGGATGATTTACTATCGGGACTTGATACAGCTAATAGTTTCTCCATTTTTAAGAAATCAATCCAGGAATTTTGTCATTATAATATCCCGCTCAAACACATACAACCATATAAGTTGCCTTGGTACACTAAGGACCTTAAACGTCTAAAAATCTTAGAAATAAATATTTTAGAAAATTCTCTTCAACTAAATCTCATGTTTCCTTTGTTCAATATCAGCACTACACAAAACTGTTTAATGAATTGGATAAGTTCCTCTATAAAAGGTTTATTAATAATACGGAGTCTACAATTAAGTCAAACCCTAAGTTCTTTTGGAACTTTGTAAAATCTAAAAGAGCGTGTTCGGCCATTCCCTCTGCTTTACGCTGGGGTGATAAGTCGGCATGCACTCCGGTCGAAATCTCCAATTTGTTCGCTGAATTTTTCAAATCGAACTATGTTCAAGATGATCCTGGTACTAGTTCCACTTTTTCAGCTGATAACTTCCCATCCATAAATTTTGGCTCACTGTGTCTTTCACAGGACGATATTGCTAAGGCTATTTGTGACATTAAGTCCTCGTCCAAATTGGATTTGGACGGGCTTCCGCCCGTATTTATAAAAAATTGCACTGCCTTATTATATCCTCTCATGCTTATCTTCAATAAGTCTCTCGCCACCGGGGATTTCATTTCTGACTGGAAATTGACATGCATTACCCCTATTCATAAAGGTGGTAGAAAGGATGATGTCTGCAATTACAGGCCTATTTCTAAACTCTCTACTATTTCGAAAATTTTTGAGTGTTCTGTTAAAAATAAATTATATTTTGCAGTAAAATCAATAATTAATGTCAATCAGCATGGGTTTGTCCCTGGGCGCTCCACTGTGTCAAACTTAGCAGTTTTTAGTGATTACTGTATGTCTGCATTCTCCGCTGGATTTCAAGTAGATTGTGTCTACACAGATTTCTCTAAAGCCTTTGATAAAGTATCACATAATATTCTAATTAAAAAATTATCATCACTAGGATTTCACTCGGCCTTCTTGATGTGGATTAAATCATATTTGCAAAACAGACGATGCGTAGTCACTGTTGATGGAGTGTCATCTGATTCATTCACTGCGTCTTCGGGAGTCCCACAAGGAAGCGTCTTGGGTCCACTTCTCTTTGTGCTGTTTATCAATGACATCTCCTGTTGCTTCTCTTTCGCCAACTTTCTGTTATATGCAGATGACTTAAAAATTTTTGCATTAATCAATAACACACAAGATGTACTCAAACTTCAATGTGATATTGATACTTTTCATAATTGGTGCCTGAAATCGAAACTTTTTCTGAATGTAGATAAATGCTCACAGATCTCCTATGGTAGGGGACGCAACATATTATCTTCTAGCTACAGTATTTCTAATTGCGTCCTAAAATGCGTTACTGAAATCAAAGATCTTGGGGTAATCTTTGACAACAGATTTTCTTTCAGTAATCACATCAACTATATCACTTCAAAATCTTTTTCTGTATTTGGCTTTGTCCGTCGAAATTCTACAAATTTTTCCGACCCTTACACGTTAAAATTACTGTACACATGTTTTGTGCGGTCCATTTTGGAGTATGCAGTGTTTATTTGGAGACCATATTGAATATCGTCAATTAACAGGATCGAGCGTGTTCAAAAGATCTTTCTTAAATATGCTCTCCGCTCCCTAAAGTTTGTTGACCCAATACCATCGTATACATCGCGTTTATTGCTTTTACATCTTAAATCGCTGGAAAATTGAAGGTCCGTTCTCTCACTTTCATTTGTCTACAATGTAATTAACGGGGAAATTGACTGTCCCTACTTATTAGGGAAACTCAACTTCAATACTCCCCAGCGTTGTCTCAGATCCATTTCGCCATTTTATTACAAAAGGAAAGTACTAATTTTGCTGAATATGCTCCCCTCAAGAGGGCTATGCGGGAGTTTAACTCGATCTCCGAGAAAGTTCTACTTGATTTTTCTCACTCTAGGGTATCCTTCATTAATACCCTCAATTCTATCTACAACTTCAAAGTTATGACTGTCAACAGTGACGTGAGAGCCAAGTCGCCAGTGCGACGACTGTTTGTTTGATGACAGGAGATATTTCGTTTTGCCCTCGTTCACTACCAGACCCATTTTCTGTGCTTCCTTGTCCAGCCTAGAGAAAGCAGAACTAACGGCGCGGGTGTTGAGGCCGATGATATCAATATCGTCGGCATACGCCAGCAGCTGTACACTCTTATAGAAGATGGTACCTTCTCTGTTTAGTTCTGCAGCTCGAACTATTTTCTCCAGGAGCAGGTTGAAGAAGTCGCACGATAGGGAGTCGCCTTGTCTGAAACCTCGTTTGGTATCGAACGGCTCGGAGAGGTCCTTCCCGATCCTGACGGAGCTTTTCGTGTTGTTCAACGTCAGTTTACACAGCCGTATTAGTTTTGCGGTGATACCAAATTCAGACATCGCGGCATTAAGGCAGCTCCTTTTCGTGCTGGCGAAAGCAGCTTTGAAATTGACGAAGAGGTGGTGTGTGTCGATTCTCCTTTCACGGGTCTTATCCAAGATTTGGCGCATGGTGAATATCTGGTTGGTTGTTGATTTTCCAGGTCTGAAGCCACACTGATAAGGTCCAATCAGTTTGTTGACGGTGGGCTTTAATCTTTCACACAATACGCTCGATAGAACCTTATATGCGATGTTGAGGAGGCTAATCCCACGGTAGTTGGCGCAGATTGTGGGGTCTCCTTTTTTATGGATTGGGCAGAGCACACTTAAATTCCAATCGTTGGGTATGCTCTCGTCCGACCATATTTTACAAAGAAGCTGATGCATGCTCCCTATTAGTTCTTCGCCGCCGTGTTTGAATAGCTCGGCCGGTAGTCCGTCGGCCCCTGCCGCTTTGTTGTTCTTGAGGCGGGCAATTGCTATTCGAACTTCTTCATGGTCGGGTAATGGAACGTCTGCTCCATCGTCATCGATTGGGGAATCGGGTTCTCCTTCTCCTGGTGGAGGCTGGAGAAGTGTTCCCTCCATAATTTAACTATGCTCTGGGCATCAGTGACTAGATCACCTTTGGGGGTTCTACAAGAGTATGCTCCGGTCTTGAAACCTTCTGAAAGCCGCCGCATTTTTTCGTAGAATTTTGGAGCATTACCCCTGTCGGCCAGCTTATCAAGCTCTTCGTACTCACGCATTTCGGCCTCTTTCTTCTTCTGTCTGCAAATGCGTCTCGCTTCCCTCTTCAACTCTCGGTATCTATCCCATCCCGCACGTGTAGTGGTCGATCGTAACGTGGCGAGGTAGGCAGCCTGTTTTCTCTCCGCTGCGACACGGCACTCTTCGTCGTACCAGCTGTTCTTTTGCTCTTTCCGAAAACCAATGGTTTCGGTTGCAGCTGTACGTAAGGAATTTGAAATGCCGTCCCACAGTTCCTTTATACCGAGTTGTTGACTAGTGCTCTCAGAGAGCAGGAGTGCAAGCCGAGTAGAAAATCGTTCGGCTGTCTGTTGTGATTGCAGCTTCTCGACGTCGAACCTTCCTTGTGTTTGTTGGCGTGCGTTTTTTGCTGCACAGAGGCGAGTGCGAATCTTAGCTGCAACAAGATAGTGGTCCGAGTCGATGTTAGGACCCCGGAGCGCACGCACATCTAAAACACTGGAGACGTGTCTTCCATCTATCACAACATGATCGATCTGGTTGGTAGTTTTTCGATCCGGAGACAGCCAGGTAGCTTGATGAATCTTCTTATGCTGGAATCTAGTACTACAGATAACCATATTTCGGGCCCCGGCGAAGTCAATCAGCCTCAACCCATTTGGGGATGTTTCGTCGTGGAGGCTGAATTTACCGGCCGTAGTGCCAAATATACCTTCTTTGCCCACCCTGGCGTTAAAGTCGCCAAGCACGATTTTGACATCGTGGCGGGGGCATCTCTCATAAGTGCGTTCCAAGCACTCATAAAAGGCATCTTTGGTCACATCGTCCTTCTCATCCGTCGGAGCGTGGGCGCAGATCAGCGATATGTTGAAGAACCTCGCTTTGATGCGGATTGTGGCTAGACGTTCATTCACCGGAGTGAATGATAGTACTCGGCGACGGAGTCTCTCTCCCACCACGAATCCAACACCAAACTTGCGCTCCTTTATATGGCCACTGTAGTAAATGTCACAAGGACCTACTCGTCTCTGTCCTTGTCCCGTCCATCGCATTTCTTGGACGGCGGTGATGTCAGCCTTTATTTTTGCGAGGACATCAACCAGCTGGGCAGCAGCACCTTCCCAATTAAGGGTCCGGACATTCCAAGTGCATGCCCTCAAATCGTAGTCCTTATTCCGTTTGCCATGGTCGTCATCAAAAGGGGGGTCTCTCATCCGAGGCTGTGTTTTCCTTTTCATTGGTATTGTTTTTTACGTGGCGGGTCCCAAGCCCAGCGCACAACCCTATGTAGGGAATGTTTCGCCTTCTCACATTAGCTCACCTTCGAACGGATGTTCTTAGGCTACCCAGAGGATACTTGGTCAAAGACCGGAAGTAGTGAGCTGCTTGAGCCATGTGTAAAAGAATCGTTTCTGGCCACTCCCAAGTGAATGGCGATCAGAGAATTTTCCTCACTTGCGTGAACTTCTACACATGACTCCATCCTCCAAATCGTTCGCTTACAACGGATAAAACAACTTCTGAGTGCTGATTTTAATGAATAAATTCCTTTTGGTTGAAATGCTCTGCGTTGGCCGTTGAAAAGTTAACACTATACTTCTCAGGATCATTCATTCCTTTCATTTCTTCAAAGAAATTAATGACCTTTAGAAATATGCATATTTGCATTACTTCGTTGTCATTTCCATATTCGTAGCAATAGAATTTCTATGGCATAAGTAAAGTAGCAGCTTCGCCTACAAACATGCGTAAATATGTACATATGTATGTATGTATACGTATGATCGTGAATACATATCTACGCAGATTTTTGCGAGAAGCACCAGAAAGTTGTGCAATTTATGATTTTTAGCTTTTGTCATCGTCGCGAAAAGACGACTTGTTGGCAAATGCATGCTCGGGGAGATGTTACGGCCTCTGTTTTTATGAATGAAGCGAGATCGCTTGTGGAATTTGCGCCTGTGTTCATGAATGAAATCGGTTTTGTTGTAAAATTTACTATACTTGTTCTTCGCCAATTTGGCTGCCATATTGACTTGTGAAGATCAATTTTTGTTGGTGACATATTCATATGTGTACGCATATGTATGTTTGTATGCTTGTGCATTATTCGGCAATGTATGCAAATATATGTACATATAAGTATATATGAATGTATGAACATGCAAGTCAATGCGCGCACATGTAATAAGTATATTGATAAGTGATGAAAATATGATTTCAATTTCTGAACGCGCACATGCGTATACATACACTCATATGAGCATGTGCAGATACACAAGATAGGATATAAGATGTATGCCTTTTAACATCGTATACTATACAAATACTAATAGAAATTAAATTTATCACAGCAATATACGTAATATACATATACATAATATTGCTGTGATAAATTTAATTTCTATTAGTAAGAAAAATATTTATTTGTATAGTATACGATGTTAAAAGCAAAAAATTAAAAATTTATTCTGTCGAGATTCGAACCTGTGGTAGCAACTTGACTTTCCAAGCGCTTACCACCAACACCACCATTGACGCTTAGGTTGCGCTGACTTAAGTATGGTTTGGTTATGCATGTAAGAAACATACGATGGTTCTAATAATTTTGTTTAGGTATAGAAATATGCTTTTGTAGAACATTTGCTTTCGCAAACATACAGACAAATGTGCAAACGACATAATATATGTATGTATGATTGTTTCGCATTTTGCTTCTACGCCGGTCAAATTTCTATACAAAAATCGGCTGAAATGTGTGAGAAAATAAAAAATGGACAATTAGGGCAAATAATTTTTAAAAAATTTATTGATAATTAGATATAAATGAAAATACATGTAAATTAACTTAAATTTATTTAAATTTATTGAAATTTCGTTTCGCATTTTTCGGCACTTTCAAATTAATTAATATAAGTAAAATTCACGACTTAACCCGCACACGTCTTATTCCTGCAAAATTTCCAACTTTATGAAAATTGGCGCAATTATTGACACTTCAATTTTATGTAAAGTTTAAAACATGTTTACATATGAATATATAATATATTTGATTTTGGCGCAATTATCGACACTTGTCAATTTGCCCAATATATTAGTAGGAGAAAGCTCAATACTTATTTACATATGATATATACAAAGAACATGTAAGAAGAAGATTTTTACTTAATATGTAAATATTTATTTGATTTTGGCGCAATTATTGATACGTGTCTTAATATACAAAATTGGGCCAAAACGAAACAATGAAATACATACTAATTACTTTTGCATGTCAATATGGAAATGCCGACGGCAAAACGAAATTGTTTACATTCGTACATTGCTTATGAATCATGAAAATATCATCATCATGTTTAGGTAAATCTATATATATAAAAATCAATGCCACTTTCTTTGTAATTTCATCACTCATATACGGCTGAACCGATTTGGCTGATTTTTTTTTTTGTTGTATTTGTTATTATTAGGAGAAGGTTCTTATGTAAGAAAAAATTACGAAAGTTGCCGGAAAACCCCTAAAAACAGCCGTTTTCTTTTTCCCATACAAAGGTTTTATTTTGTATGTATATACATAGTATGTATCTTCATGAAATCAGAAGTTGTTCGCTGTGGATCTGGAAAGGGTGAGACATAAAAAAAACCATATACTTTTCATAAGGAAAAGTCGAAAAATTGGAAATTTCCAAAAAGTGACTTTTTATACAATTCTTTATTGTTTTGTTTTTCAATATTTTGATTTGTAAATTATTTGAATCGTTCAATTTCGGTCGCTTGCTTTTTTATTCCGGCTATTTAAAAGAATAATTATTGAAAATTATTCAGTGAAAACTTTATATGTGTTTCAAACGAAGTGATCATATAAGAAATTATTATAAAGAAAATGCCGGCACGTCCAAAATCAAACACAGGTCGACGTACTCGAAATGCTCGGGGCGTGTTGTCACAAAGAGTATCACAAAGTACAGTGCGACGTCCACGAAATAGATTTGAAGAAGCTCATCATGCAAGAAATCCAGCAAGACCTACGCGAATACGACGTCGTGTTTTGGAAGATATGTTCCTTGCTGCATTTGATTACGACCCTTTAATCGACTATAATGTACATGGATATATTGGAATGATGGATTTTATATGCCCACATTGTGAAGCGGCTAAATTTTCGGGTGAAACGGCTGGAATGTGTTGCGCTAACGGGAAAGTAAAATTGCCGGAATTTGAACCGCCTCCTGAACCATTACCATTAATACAACTCATAAATACAAAATTATATATATATATATATATATATATATATCAAATAATAAGGATTTTTTCAAAATTTGAATATTTCATTTCTTCAAAAAAAAAAAAAAAAACAATAAAAAAACCTCACTTCTATATATCTATATATGTATGTATATAAAAGAAAGTTGTTGTTAGTTACACCATTTATAACTGAAGAAGAGCTAAGCCGATTTGGCTGAAAATTGGTGGGGAGGTAGCTTAGAACCAGGGTAAGGACGTAGGATACCTTTTATCTCTTTATGTCAAAATTTAATACAACTCATAAATACTAAAATTATATTTCAAATCATAAGCATTTGTTCAAAACTCATATTTGCAGGAGTCATTTGAATATATGCCTACAATTTTATACAGATTCTTCTTCAAAAATAATACAATTTCTAAGTATGTATTTGTAATAGTAGAAAGGAACTGCAACTAAATACACAGTTCAATATAACTGGCTCAGTAATCAGTCCTTGAGTATGTATTATACAACATGCATTCGAAAAGACTGATGTCATAACCTTTCCATCCGACGTTTTCGTCTTTCCACGCCTAAGAAACGGTTCAGTTCACTAGAATGACAGTCGACACACACCGACGCAAAAATTCGGGTTTATTACGATTAAAGAGCGCTCAAATACTTCTCAGAATCAGTTATTCGTTGTTTTCTTTGGATTATGTACTTGTGAGGCACCCACTTTGCACATTGCTTTCGAATCTTTAGAGCATCTTTGTCCTCGGTGCTCAATTCGCCTGTTTCCAGCTTAGAAAATATCTTTTCAACGGTGGATCTCCCTGAGCCCAAATTCAATAGTATTTTCCATCCAAAAGCAATGCTTTATTAACAACCGAAATGCTTTATGATCCATTTTTTTGTAAACTAACACAAGTTGCTTCACAAAAATGCTATATCACATTAACAAATAGTTATTATCCAACTAATAGAAATCATATAGATTGTAACAGTAGTATTATCTATGTATCAGCCACAGTGAAGCGTGGACGGGTCCTCTAGTCTTTTATATATTTAAAATGAGTTATTATAAAAAAAATAAGATCAAATTAGCATTAAATAATTTGAAAAATAATAAATCGAAAATAAAAGAGTTCTACATACATATTTCCATCCTATGGAATATCAAAGAAATCATTTTATAAATACGTACATATGTATATTTCTGTCTCTTCATATTCTCGGTTAGAACATGTGAGAGAATTGTAAAAAATGTTAAAATAAAAATAAATGTTAAAATTAACAAATGCGGTGAATTCCTTAATTTGAATCTATCAAATGTTCGCAGTCGAACCTGCACCTTCTCTATAGTTTTAAGTTCTCTGGTCAGTCTTCATTTACTTTCTTTGCAAATCGACCCGCGATGACGAGGTGACTATTCACATGTGTGCGCATATGTAGGTTTGTATGCTTGTGCATTATTGAAGTTATACTCCGTTTTCTTTGCTTTGTCTTTCATTTCTGCGAATTCTCAACTATTTTATGTGACTTTTTGTTGAAATACCCTGCGTCCTTGAAAAATTCATTTACATTTTTTGGAAATCGACCCGCAATGACGAAGTATATCGTTTTATCTGACAGCGTGAGGTTTAAGAAGTTCATTTCTAATTTTGTTTTGTGGCATATTAGAAATGATGTTTCCTCGAAAATCTTTCGCTTACAACGGATAAAATGACTTATGCGTGGTGATTTTAATGAATAAATTCCTTTTGGTTGAAATGCTCTGCGTTGGCCGTTGAAAAGTTAAGACTATACTTCTCAGGATCATTCATTCCTTTCATTTCTTCAAAGAAATTAATGACCTTTAGAAATATGCCTATTTGCATTATTTCGTTGTCATTTCCATATTCGTAGCAATAGAATTTCTATGGCCTAAGTAAAGTAATGGCCGCCGATTGTCACCCCTTGCCGCTGTAGCAGCTTCGCCTATAAACATGCGTAAAGACGTATGTATGTATACGTATGAACGTGAATACATATCGACGCAGTTTTTTGCGAGAAGCACCAGAAAGTTGTGCAATTTATGATTTTAAGCTTTTGCCATCGTCGCGAAAAGACGACTTCTTGGCAAAGGCATTCTCGGGGAGATGTTACGGCCTCTGTTTTTATGAATGAAGCGAGATCGCTTGTGGAATTTGCGCCTGCGTTCATGAATGAAATCGTTTTTGTTGTAAAATGTACTACACTTGTTCTTCGCCAATTTGGCTGCCATATTGACTTGTAAAGGTAAATATTTTGTTGTTGACATATTCATATGTGTACGCATGTGTATGTTTGTATGCTTGTGCATTATTCATTTGGCAATGTATGCAAATATATGTACATATAAGTATATATATATGTACATATAAGTATATATATATATATATAAGTATACAATGCGCGTACATTTAATAAGTATATTGATAAGTGATGAAAATATGATTTCAATTTCTGAACGCGCACCGATAACTGCTGGGCCTTCAACGCGTGTTGATGGATTACAAAAGAGAGATGATTACGCTGCATATTCTCTTCCGCAACGAAGAGACAGAACTACTTTTTTAGTCAAAGTTCCTTCATTTAGACTTTGCTTTATTCTTCATTTTATGTGCATAATAAATTTATAAAATATGAATTTAAGTTTTCTAGTCTTCTCTCATACAAAATGATATGCATTTCTTGGAATATTACTAAGAAGTATAACTTCAGCCGCGCGTAGGGACTCCACGCACCTTTTTTTGGTGGCACTTCGAAATATTGCTAAAGCTCTATCATATGAATTGCAACTTTAAATTTATGAATATATCTTATATATTTTTATGTTATCAGTTAAAAGGATATTTGAAATAACATTAATTACATATATTTGTCATATCTTTTCAGAGTCCAGACCATAGATCGGCCGGGAAAATGCTTAGCGATTCCCAATCGAATTTATTAGAAGATACTAGAGAAACAAACCAACAAGCTGTATTGGTCGCTACAGGTGTTGTGAATGCCATAGAATCTTTTCCAGACTTAGACTGTGCAAGATCAACCGATTTTCGTGAGGACGTATCATTTCAACGAAAGCAAGATATGCGTTCAAGGTCAATACAAAAGGAGTAAGACAAAAATTATTACATAAATAATATGCAGATTCAAATTATTAATACATACATATATAATATTGCTTCGCGATAAGTACGAAATGAACAAACAGTCATACATACAGTGACCCAAAAATAGAGGGGCACACTTGTAACGTTTGCGTAAAACCCTCTAAAACTTGTGTACAACTCAAGCCATTTTCAAAAAACAGACTTTAAAAATAATGGTTTCAGTTCGTATTTTATTTTCTGAATCAAATTTGTAAATAATTTTCTATTACATAATTTTATGCACGAAATCTACATAAATTGCAATTTTTAACTCAAACAAACTGTGGGACAGTAATTAAATGAAAGAAATAAGGGAAGTTATACTTGCATTAGCTAGTACCCCTTTGCAGCTCATAAAGGTCACCGCATGGAGTCGAACAGATATTTGGTGACTTCTCTTAAAACGTTGGCTCAGATTTCTTCAATAGCTGCGGCATATTTGTCGCGAATTTCGCCATTCCATTTAAATGTACGCCAAGAGATGCACAATGGGATTGAGATGGGGGCTCCAGGGAAGTTGTGGCAAGAGTTTTTTTATATTATAGATCAACTATTCCCTTATAATTAGTACCGTATGCTTTGGATCGTTGCCGTACATGAAGGAAAATTTTGCTGGCAACTTTAGTTTAATATGTCGAAGAAACTCATTTTGTTCTTAATAATGCCTTCATTAAAACAAAACAAACCGCCTCAATTTGCCATCATTTCCCCACAAACGTTTTAGTTTATAATACTAACCACATTAGCCTCATTGAGCGGCTCTCTTCTCTTCTCCAAACAAAAGAGTAATCGTAAGAGCCAAATAAATTGAGTTTTTCTTTGAAAAGTCTTGGTCTTTCTATGATTTTAAATTACACTAAATATCAACAGAAATAGACATTATAAGCAAATTTTCTTACGCTGAAACACTGAATTGATACTGATACATCTGCAAAAATTGCAGTTTTAAATGTTTAGAAGCCAGTGAAAGCCAGCTGTAGAGTACAAAATAAGCATCAGCACCGTTTAACGTTTTAAAACAAATGACAAGATACACGCTATAATACATCCTAATAAAGAGGAATAAAAAAAAATCAAGTACGTTAAAGGAACGTTAGGAAAAGCCATGTTGTATGGTACCATATGTATGGTTTAATCGCGGACCTGCCTTGCTAAAGGCAAAGCAATTTGCTTTAAAACTGAGTGAAGACCAGACCGTAGTTGGCTGCAGCGTTGGTGCCAGAGAAATGCTCTCAGTATCTGTAATGCAGCATATAATACGTAAGATGCGCATAAAAGCGTGCATAATGCATTGTAACGTGAACTAAGCCTAGGACGTTGAAAAAATAAGATACGACTGCAATTTTACACCATCGGAAGCGTTCTAAACGCTTGGAAAAAATACTAATTGATCAATGGATTCTGTTGCCGTCCCTCAGTTGCCTTATACCGAGTTGTCAACGAGTGCTCTCAGAGAGCAGGAGTGCAAGTCGGGAAGAAAATCGTTCTGCTGCCTTATGTGATTGCAGTTTCTCGACGTCTAACCTTCCTTGAGTTTGTTGACGTACGTTTTTTGATGCACAGAAGCGGGTGCGAATCTTGGCTGCAACACTGGAGACGTGCCTTCCGTTTATCGCAACATGATCGATCTGATTTTTGGCTTTTCGATCCGGAGACAGCCAGGATGATTGATGTATCTTCTTGTGCTGGAATCTAGTACTACAGATAACCATATTTCGGGCCCGACGAATTCGATCAGCCTCAACCCATTTGGGGATGTTTCCTCGTGGAGGCTGAATTTACCGACTCTTGCGCCATAGATACCTTCTTGGCCCACCCTGGCGTTAAAGTCGCCGAGCACGATTTTGACAACGTGGCGGGGGCAGCTCTCATAGGTGCACTCCAAGCGCTCATAGAAGGTATCTTTGGTCACATTGTCCTCTTCCGTCGGGGTGTGGGCGCGAATCAGCGATATGTTGAAGAACCTCGCTTTGATGCGGATTGTGGCTAGACGTTCATCAACCGGAGTGAATGATAGTACTCGACGACGGAGTCTCTCTCCCATATCGGCTTTGCCAAGATAATATTGGAAGCGTGACTGTTTTTTATATCATCATTCAGGCTTTATAGGTTTTTGAAAGCATCCAGACCTGATCTTAGAAATTTTTGTTTAAAACAAACAATTTCAGGAAGAAAATAACAGATTTTATTAAGTAACTAGGTTATTTAAGTAAGGTTGAGCTCAAATAAAGAAACATATTGAAGTATTTGGTGTTAGTCAATAACACATTAATACGATATTTTATTGAACTTTTTCTTCTTTCTTTTACAAAAAGTGACTTTTTCATACAAATAATTTTTTAAATTTATATTTGTTTTGTTTTCCAATTGATTTATTTCCAAATTTTTTGAATCGTTTAATTTCGGTCATTTGCTTTCTTTATTTCGGCTATTCAAAAGGTAAACTAATAAAAATTATTCAGTGAAAACTTGATGTGTGTTTCATACAAAGTGATCAATTACAGATTGAAATTTGTTACGATGCCACGAAGAGGTCGCCCTAATATCGGTCGGCGTTCTTTTTCCCATCAACATACACTGACAGCACAGTACTGGAAGGATGCGATGACATTTGTGCGGAATTCTGGAGGGCCGATTTGTTTGTTAAATTTATTCGCAATACAAAATGGCCATACCATAGATTACGGAATTATTGGATCGCGATCAATTAGCAAGGCAAGGGCCGGGGCCCGAAATATGGTTATCTGTAGTACTAGATTTCAGCATAAGAAGATTCATCAAGCTACCTGGCTGTCTCCGGATCGAAAAACTACCAACCAGATCGATCATGTTGTGATAGACGGAAGACACGTCTCCAGTGTTTTAGATGTGCGTGCGCTCCGAGGTCCTAACATCGACTCGGACCACTATCTTGTTGCAGCTAAGATTCGCACCCGCCTCTGTGCAGCAAAAAACGCGCGCCACCAAACACAAGGAAGGTTCGACGTCGAGAAACTGCAATCACAACAGACAGCCGAACGATATTCTACTCGGCTTGCACTCCTGCTCTCTGAAAGCACTCGTCAACAACTCGGTATAAGGGAACTGTGGGACGGCATTTCAAACTCCTTACGTACAGCTGCAACCGAAACCATTGGTTTTCGGAAAGTGCAAAAGAACAGCTGGTACGACGAGGAGTGCTGTGTCGCAGCGGAGAGAAAACAGGCTGCCTACCTCGCAACGTTACGATCGACCACTACACGTGCGGGATGGGATAGATACCGAGAGTTGAAGAGGGAAGCGAGACGCATTTGTAGACAGAAGAAGAAAGAGGCTGAAATGCGTGAGTACGAAGAGCTTGATAAGCTGGCCGACAGGGGTAATGCTCGAAAATTCTACGAAAAAATGCGGTGGCTTACGGAAGGTTTCAAGACCGGAGCATACTCTTGTAGAACCCCCAAAGGTGATCTAGTCACTGATGCCCAGAGCATACTTAAATTATGGAGGGAACACTACTCCAGCCTGCTAAATGGCAGTGAACGCACAACACCAGGAGAAGGAGAACCCGATTCTCTAATCGATGACGATGGAGCAGACGTTCCATTACCCGACCATGAAGAAGTTCGAATAGCAACTGCCCGCCTCAAAAACAACAAAGCGGCAGGGGCCGACGGACTACTGGCCGAGCTATTCAAACACGGCGGCGAAGAACTGATAAGGTGCATGCATCAGCTTCTTTGTAAAATATGGACGGACGAAAGCATGCCCAACGATTGGAATTTAAGTGTGCTATGCCCAATCCATAAAAAAGGAGACCCCATAATCTGCGCCACTACCGTGGGGTCAGCCTCCTCAACATCGCATGTAAGGTTCTATCGAGCGTATTGTGTGAAAGATTAAAGCCCACCGTCAACAAACTGATTGGACCTTATCAGTGTGGCTTCAGACCTGGAAAATCAACAACCGACCAGATATTCACCATGCGCCAAATCTTGGAAAAGACCCGTGAAAGGAGAATCCACACACACCACCTCTTCGTCGATATCAAAGCTGCTTTCGACAGCACGAAAAGGAGCTGCCTTTATACCGCGATGTCTGAATTTGGTATCCCCGCAAAACTAATACGGCTGTGTAAACTGACGTTGAGTAACACCAAAAGCTCCTTCAGGATCGGGAAGGACCTCTCCGAGCCGTTCGATACCAAACGAGGTTTCAGACAAGGCGACTCCCTATCGTGCGACATTTTCAACCTGCTTTTGGAGAAAATAGTTCGAGCCGCAGAACTAAATAGAGAAGGTACCATCTTCTATAAGAGTGTACAGCTGTTGGCGTATGCCGATGATATTGATATCATCGGCCTCAACACCCGCGCCGTTAGTTCTGCTTTCTCCAGGCTGGACAAGGAAGCACAGAAAATAGGTCTGGCAGTGAACGAGGGCAAGACGAAATATCTCCTGTCATCAAACAAACAGTCGTCGCATTCGCGACTTGGCTCTCACGTCACTGTTGACAGTCATAACTTTGAAGTCGTAGATAATTCCGTCTATCCTGGAACCAGCGTAAACACCACCAACAATGTCAGCCTAGAAATCCAACGCAGGATAACTCTTGCCAACAGATGCTACTTCGGACTGAGTAGGCAATTGAGAAGCAAAGTCCTCTCCCGACAAACAAAAGCTAAACTCTATAAGTCACTCATAATTCACGTCCTGCTGTATGGTGCAGAGTCTTGGACGATGTCAACAACGGATGAGTCGACGTTGCGAGTTTTCGAGAGAAAAGTTCTGCGAAAGATTTATGGTCCTTTGCGCGTTAGCCACGGCGAATACCGTATTCGATGGAACGATGAGCTGTACGAGATATACGACGACATCGACATAGTTCAGCGAATTAAAAGACAGCGGCTACGCTGACTAGGTCATGTTGTCCGGATGGACGAAAACACTCCAGCTCTGAAAATATTCGACGCAGTACCCGCCGGGGGAAGCAGAGGAAGAGGAATACCTCCACTCCGTTGGAAGGACCAAGTGGAGAAGGACCTGGCTTCGCTTGGAATATCCAATTGGCGCCACGTAGCGAAAAGAAGAAACGACTGGCGCGCTGTTGTTAACTCGGCTATAATCGCTTAAGCGGTTTCTACGCCAATTAAGAAGAAGAAGATCAATTAGCAAGATCGTCACTTTGTCACAGCACTTTTCAAACAGCAGCTACAATGTTTGATGGACTTCAACTTGAGGATCGCATGAACATATATATGGTGCAGAGAATACAGTACAGCCCAACAACAAAATTGACATAGACAAGTTTTTTCTCAACTTGCGTCAGTGATCCCTTTGCGAGAACATTGCTCTATTCGGAAATGCCTTGAATTATACGTGGAATGTATCGTCGACGAAATGTTTACGCAAAAAGAAAGGCCAAGCAGTAGATGGACATCCAGGTGTGTTCTCAATGCATTAGGACTAATTTATACAATCCACCCGTAAAACGACGATTGCTTTTACCGTCGATTGCTATTGTACACGGTTCAACTTGTGTGTGCAACTTTTTGAGAAGCATGCCAGCTATTGCAATTGCTGGAACACTGAAGTTCGCACACTTTTTGCAATAATCATTTCAACGAATACGAACAAAAAAGACATTGCCGAAGACATTTTACATCGTATTCGCTATGAATTGAAAATGGGCAAATTTCGGTTTATACTTCCATTGGTTTGATATCAATTCCATCTGCCTTTTGTCAATTCACTTTAACGAAAGATGAACTCATCACGAATGCTTATCCGAACATTAGCCAAATTATCGTAACTACGATTGCTTGAGTGAACGTGCAATTTTAGCTTTCAAAAAAATACCGATGTTAATGACTTAAACTAGAAGATTCAAAATCAAATTCCGGGAGGTTTGACGGAGACGAAGCCGTGCATTATTCAGGGAAATTTCTAAATTCTTTGGAGAGACTTGGTTGGATCTGACATTATTATGTTTCGCAATCTTCATGCGCCGAAACTGTGTAATGGAACCCGACTAATTGTGACGCAGCTATCGAATACAAGGCAGCCAAATGCTTGACTCTACGAATTCCTTTAAGTTCCAAGGATATACCATTTCAGTTCAAACGTATTCAGTTTCCAGGGAAAATTGCATTTGCGATGACAATCAACAGACGCAGGGATAGTCGCTAGAAGTGTGGCATAAATCTCGAAATGCTATGTTTTTCACACGGCCAGATATACGTGGAAAAAAATGTAGAAAAATCGCAAATAAATGATTTTCAACACAATATAAATTCAACTTTCTTTTCATTGGAAACGCCTTAATTTTACGCAGGATAACATCGGCGATGTCGGCTAGTCCAGTATACATATATTAATTACAATTGATTTAGACTTTACCAAAATTTCCACGGTCTCTCCTAAATGATATTTAAACATTAGTATCTTTAAATCTCTTGAATATTGATAAACATCCTCAAATGGGTTGAGGCTGATTGACTTCGCCGGGGCCCGAAATATGGTTATCTGTGGTACTAAATTTCAGCACAAGAAGATACATCGAGCTACCTGGCTGTCTGCGGATCGAAAAGCCATCAACCAGATAGATCATGTTGTGAAGACACGTTTCCAGTATTCTAGACGTGCGTACGCTCCGAGGTCCCAACATCGACTCGGACCACTATCTTTTTGCAGCCAAGACTCGCACACGCAACAAACACAAGGAAGGTTCGACGTCGAGAAGCTGCAATCACAACAGACAGCCGAACGATTTGCTACTCGGCTTGCACTCCTGCTCTCTGAGAGCTCTCGTCAACAACTCGGTATAACACTCATCGAGACCGTCGGGTCTGGCCAGGCAAATTTTGTTTTTAAATGTTATTTAAATATATTTAGAGTGTAGCAAACGACTTGCGCTTCCAGGTAGCTTCCTAGAATTGTATTTTCTATAGAATTCAGATAAAAAATTCAAGGATATCATATCGAAAAGAACGAAAAAAGGATATTATAATATTACACAATAGTGCTCCAATGGTGCTTGGCTATACCCCATATATTTTGTATGAAAATATATGGACTTTAGTATGTTTCTATCACTTCGCACTGTTGATTTATCTGTTTTCATGTTCGTTACATGTCCAAATTGGTTTGTATATTTATCTAGGTCCAATACTTTAGCCGCTAGAGCGTTTTAAAGGTTAAGAAAAATGTAATTTTTCTCAAATTTTTTATGAACGCTATTGCCACGCCCCTGGTAGGGATAGAGGGCTTTCCTGAGTGCCCCAGGGGTGAGCTAACTTGCAAAATGGTTTTGATCCCCCCCGGCCCCATAGTCCCCCAACTGTAGTGAAACAAAAGGGGGGATATGGTGAAAACCCATTTTCGCTTATTGCCACGGCCCCGGTGAAGCCTTGGGGGCGCATTATACATTACCTGAAAACTCTTTAAATTACCTAACCGGTAAACGCTAAAACGTTTTAAAAGGTTAAGAAAAAATATTTTTAATAATTTTTCTCAAAATGTTACATTTTTTGTGAACGCTAATGCCACGCCAAGCGTGAACAAGGCAGTCAATTTGATTTCAACCAAATCGAGAGGTAAGAAATTTCAAAAATGTATCTATATTGTACATACATATATGAGCGTAAATACAACACGTATTTCAATAAAAATGTATGTAAACACCACTTGGCCTAGGCAAGCACCATTGGTCTCGATTAAGTGTATCAGACCGTTGGTCTCGACCAGGGATAAGGGAAATGTTGGACGGAATTTCAAACTCCTTACGTACAGCTGCAAGCGAAACCATTATTTTTCGGAAAGTGCAAATGAACAGCTGGTACGACGAAGAGTGCCGTGTTGCAGCGGAGAGAAAACAGACTGCCTACTTCGCAACGTTACAATCGACCACAACACGTGCTGGATGGGATAGATACCGAGAGTTGAAGAGGGAAGCGAGACGCATTTGCAGACAGAAAAAGGCCGAAATGCATGAGTACGAAGAACTTGATAAGCGGCGGCTTACAGAAGGTTTCAAGACCGGAGCATACTCTTGTAGAACCCCCAAAGGTGATCTAGTCACCGATGCCCAGAGCATATTTGAATTATGGAGGGAACACTTCTTCAGCCTGCTGAATGGCAGTGAACGTACAACACCAGGAGAAGGAGAACCCGATTCCGCAATCGATGACGATGGAGCAGATGTTCCATTGCCCAACCATGAAGAAGTTCGAATAGCAATTACCCGCCTGAAGAACAACAAAGCGGCGGGGGCCGATGGATTACCGGCCGAGCTATTCAGACACGGCGGCGAAGAACTGATAAGGTGCATGCATCAGCTTCTTTGTAAAATGGAATTGGAATTTAAGTGTACTCTGCCCAATCCATAAAAAGGGAGACCTCACAGTCTGCGCCAACTTCCGTGGGATAAGCCTCCTCAACATCGCATATAAGGTTCTATCGAGCGTATTGTGAGAAAGATTAAAACCCACCGTCAACAAACTGATTGGACCTTATCAGTGTGGCTTTAGACTTGGCAAATCAACAACCAACCAGATATTCACCATTCGCCAAATCTTGGAAAAGACCCGTGAAAGGAGAATCGACAAACACCACCTCTTCGTCGATTTCAAAGCTGCTTTCGGCAGCACGAAAAGGAGCTTGTGCCGCGATGTCTGAATTTAGTATCCCCGAAAAACTAAAACGGCTGTGTAAACTGACGTTGAGCAAGACCAAAAGCTTCGTCAGGATCGGGAAAAACCTCTCCGAGCCATTCGATATCAAACGAAGTTTCAGACAAGGCGACTCTCTATCGTGCGACTTCTTGAATCTGCTGCTGGAGAAAATAATTCGAGCTGCAGAACTTAATCGAGCAGGTACAATCTTTAATAAGATGATATTGGTATCATCGGCCTCAACTCCCGCGCCGTTAGTTCTGCTTTCTCCAGGGTGGACAAGGAAGCACAGAAAATGGGTCTGGCAGTGAACGAGGGCACGACAAAATATCTCCTGTCATCAAACAAACAGTCGTCGCACTCGCGACTTGGCTCTCACTTCACTTTTGACAGTCATAACTTTGAATTTGTAGATAATTTCGTCTATTTAGGAACCAGTATTAACACCACCAACAATGTCAGCCTGGAAATCCAACGCAGGATTGCTCTTGCCAACAGGTGCTCTTCGCACTGAGTAGGCAATTAAAAAGTAACGTCCTCTCTCGATGAACAAAAGCCAAACTCTATAAGTCGCTCATAATTCCCGTCCTGCTATATGGTGCAGAGGCTTGGACGATGACAGCAACCGATGAGTCGACATTACGAGTTTACGAGAGAAAGGTTCTGCGAAAGATTTATGGTCTTTTGCGTATTGGCCACGCTGGCTAGATCATGTTGTCCGGGTGGACGAAAACACTCAAACTCTGAAAGTATGCGACGCAGTACCCGCCGGGGGATGGAGAGGAAGAGGAAGACGTCTACTCCGTTGGAAGGACCAAGTGGAGAAGGACCTGGCTTTGCCCAGAATATCCAATTGGCGCCACGTAGCGAAAAGAAGAAACGACTGGCGCGCTGTTGCTAACTCGTAAACTTGTAAATTTGGAAACGCTTTTTTCTCAATATTTCTTAATTTATTGGATTTGATTTCAGGCTTAACTATTAGTTATAAAATCTTAAATCTATTTAAAAACTGGACAAACTCAAGCACGTGATCGAGTTGTTTTGGTGATACGTTGCTCTTTAGTAGGCTGGCATATCTTTTGTTTTAAGGCGTGTTTGATCGCAGGAATGTACCAAAGCATTAGCCAAAGGGTTTGGGGGATCTCGTAGTTTAGATGTACTTATATTTAATTTTGCTGTCTTCTACTTCTTTCATTACCATAGAAATACCAAGTTCTTTATGGATATTTTCATTATGCAGTTTTGATTGCAAACTTTGTATTATATCAATATTAGTTGCACAGGTCGTTCCCCACAGTTGAATGTCATACATCCAAATCGGTTCTATCAGCGCATTATATAAAAGCACTTTGTTGTCTAGGCTAAGTTTAGAGTGTTTATTTAAAAGCCAATTTAAATTTTCAGCTCTTATCTTCATGCAAGTTATTTTACTAGAGAAAGTTATGTTTTCTGTTATGTTTCTATGTGAATACCAAGATAAGTTACTTCGTTCGCTTGGGGTACTAAAATATTGTTCATTTTGGCTGCCGGCACATTTTTGGTCCTAGCGAAAATGTAACATGCTTACACTTTTGTTCATTTACATTTATACGCCAGTTAGCTACATAGTCATGCCTCAACAGAACTTAAGTGCTCCGCTAATACTCGTATAATTGATGCTACTATCATGTGGCATTTGTTACGGCTCACTAAAGCTGTGTCATCCGCAAAAGTTGAAGTTAATACATTGATAGCTGTTGGAAGATGTGTAATATATGTATGTATATGATGTATACTGTTAGGCCTAAAACACTAGTCTCTGGTACACCAGCCTTTATCTGTCGTTCATTAGATATGAAATCTCTTATTTTAACCATAAATTGTCTATTATTTAAAGAAGACTCCAATTTTTCATGCAATACTAAAGGTAGAATATTTTTTTAACTTATATAAAAGGCCTTCATGCCACACCTTATCAAACGCCTGACCTACGCCTAGAAATATAGCAGAGCAGTATTCTGTGTGCTCAAATGCTTTTCTTATTTCGTTAGAAATTCTTTTTACTTGTTCTATTGTGCCATGTTTCGTTCGTGCGTTGGTATTATAATGGGTTGTCACAAAAGACTTGCGGTATTTTTATTGATTTTTTTTTTTATTGAAATTTAAATGAATTTTTGATGACTCATGCCCAGCTTTTGGCCGATGCTACGGGTGCTACTATGCCGGTCTCTTTCGACCAATTCAGCGATTTTATCGCAATTTTCGACGACAGGCCTTCCGGAGCGTGGCGCATCTTCGACCACTTCTACACCAGAACGAAAACGTTGAAACCATCGTTGTGCGGTGGAAATGGAAACTGTATCGGGTCCGTAAACTGCACAAATTTTATTGGCGGCTTGAGATGCATTTTTGCCTTTATCGTAGTAGTACTGTAAAATATGCCATATTTTCTCTTCATTTTGCTTCATGTTTGTGACGCTATAACTTACGAACGACTTAAAAGAAACGACAATCAATCAAACACGTGTTAGCGCGTGAAATGAGCTTTCCAAAAAGGTATAGCATGACCCGATGTGATGAATAAAACTAGAACTACGCGCTTTCAGCGCCAACTAGCGAAAATACCGCAAGACTTTTTTGACAAACTAATATTGTGATATTTAAATCGCACCATTCATCATGTAAAGCATTCATACGCATCTAGCATGTACATATTTATGTAAGTAAAATGCAAATTCAATAAAATATCTTGATTTGATACATATGCACGTAATCACCCACATAAACTACAAACATTTTTCTACAAAAAAAGCAATCGTCTCAAATAGCACCAGCAGCGTCACAAGTCAACATGGGAGCCAAATAGCCGATGCCCAAGTTTAGTGTTAAATACGCAACAACAACATTTTCATTCATGAACGCAATTTCACTTTCAACAAGCAAAGTCCATTCATTCATGAAAGCATTCACATCTCCCTGACCATGCCTTTGACAACAAGCGTCTTTTCACGACGATAGCAAAAGCTAAAATCATAAATTGAACAATTTCTCATGTTCTTCTAGAGGGGAAAAGTATCAGCCTGGCAAACTCACAAAGCACAGAAAAAACCAAATATGTACCATTTTGGTCGTCCACTTTTTTCTTATTTTTCCGCTAGAGACATTATTCCATTAATGTAAAACTTTTCTGGTTTCTCGGCGAAAAACTGCGACAAGTAATTTCCACATGCTTCTCTTGAAGCCAACTTTACCCCCTTAAGGTAGTAGTCTGGTAAATTATGCCTATTTTCATGACTTCTATATAAAAAAATTCTTCATAAAAAAATTGATTTGAAAAAATTTAATACTTTATTACTAATATTATTGTCACTCGAAGGTGGAACCTCAAAAAAAAATGCATGTCTGAAATCAAATATTCTTGATTATTCTTAATCTATAGACATGTCATTCTGGTCCGAATTACTGAAGTTAAATTTCAAGGGCGGACTGTTGAAATTTGAAAACAATCCGTTCAGTAGAAAAAAAGTTAGGACCCGGGCCGACCAGAAAAACAATGTTTTGAGAAAAACGCGTTTAATGTTCAACAACTCCAAGATGCAATCCGATCCCAAAACAAAAAGTTGCATTGGAATCAGGAAGTACTAAGGCAACTTTTCCGCACTATTAGAAATCCCGAATCGAAAAAAGTCCGGAATCGACCCACCCTATTGGCCAGTAGCGTGGGTAGATCTTTTTGTCTATGCAATCTTTCTTTGCTTTTTGTTGTTTTTTCTGGCTCTTTGCAGAACAACTTGGGGTGCCCTTCTAGGGTTGAATGGTGTTCCCCATTACACGTGGCTCATCGTTTTGTACTTGTGCACGTTTGGGTGGTATGCGATCTGGCCAAGCAATTGACGCAGTACTTATATCGGGTGATTTTTTAAGAGCTTGATAACTTTTTTTTAAAAAAAAACGCATAAAATTTGCAAAATCTCATCGGTTCTTTATTTGAAACGTTAGATTGGTTCATGACATTTACTTTTTGAAGATAATTTCATTTAAATGTTGACCGCGGCTGCGTCTTAGGTGGTCCATTCGGAAAGTCCAATTTTGGGCAACTTTTTCGAGCATTTCGGCCGGAATAGCCCGAATTTCTTCGGAAATGTTGTCTTCCAAAGCTGGAATAGTTGCTGGCTTATTTCTGTAGACTTTAGACTTGACGTAGCCCCACCAAAAATAGTCTAAAGGCGTTAAATCGCATGATCTTGGTGGCCAACTTACGGGTCCATTTCTTGAGATGAATTGTTCTCCGAAGTTTTCCCTCAAAATGGCCATAGAATCGCGAGCTGTGTGGCATGTAGCGCCATCTTGTTGAAACCACATGTCAACCAAGTTCAGTTCTTCCATTTTTGGCAACAAAAAGTTTGTTAGCATCGAACGATAGCGATCGCCATTCACCGTAACGTTGCGTCCAACAGCATCTTTGAAAAATACGGTCCAATGATTCCACCAGCGTACAAACCACACCAAACAGTGCATTTTTCGGGATGCATGGGCAGTTCTTGAACGGCTTCTGGTTGCTCTTCACCCCAAATGCGGCAATTTTGCTTATTTACGTAGCCATTCAACCAGAAATGAGCCTCATCGCTGAACAAAATTAAATCGGACGTAAAGCGCGAAACACATTTCGAACCGAACACTGATTTTGGTAATAAAATTCAATGATTTGCAAGCGTTGCTCGTTAGTAAGTCTATTCATGATGAAATGTCAAAGCATACTGAGCATCTTTCTCTTTGACACCATGTCTGAAATCCCACGTGATCTGTCAAATACTAATGCATGAAAATCCTAACCTCAAAAAAATCACCCGATACTTAGGGGGGTATTCTCCTCTAGAATTTAAAAAAAAAATTTTTTTTCATATATTTAAAGTTTGAACCCTTAAGAACATATCCTCCGAAGAATTTTTAAAAATTAAAATTATTTTAAGAGCTACAGTTACTTTAGTGACGCAGTACCTAGCCCGGTTCGGACGTATCGAATTTTTTAAACACGTTTTTCTCGAAACTACTTTTTCCTCACGGTACCGGCATTATCTCAAGTTCTATACAAACGATTTACTTGAAATTTTGTGTGAACCTTCTTTTTTTAATCCTTTATCGTTCCCACCGGCATCGTGTCAAAATTTTTGTTTTTAATATTTTAAAAAAATTCAGTAATTTCAAAAAAAAAAGCGTAAAATTATTTTTATTTTCAGGCAGTCGCCATTTTTCAAAAAAAAAATTTCGTGCTCCCTGAAATAGGGACTATAACAGCATCCTTATTGATTAAGAATTTCTTTTGATTTTTTTTTTCAGACCACCAGGGTAGTCAGGATCAATGTCACCAGGATGCGCCATTTTTTTTACACCTGTCTCTCCCCCCCTCTAATTATTTTAATTTTTAATATTTTTTTGTAAAATTTTTTTTCTGTATTCTTAAGATATCAATAAAAACATCATAAAAAAATGGATAGTAAAAATATTAATTGCCTTTTTTTACGACACTTTAAAAATTACCTGAAATTCATGCTTCAAGAGTAGAATACCCCTTAATGACTGCGTCAAACTGTTCGTTGATGTTCATTTGAGTAAATTTGGAACATGTTACTAGTCGATGATCCTTTTTGCACAATCCACAAGCGACGCGTTTGTGTGTTCGTTTTGCTGAACGGCTGATAGTGCGGCGGGCCGTGCGATGGGTACTTCCTCGTTCTTCTCAAATAGGGGAAAGGCTGATAGTACGTCGGACCGTGCGATGCGTATTTCCTCGCTGCTCTCGAATTGGGAAAAGGGTCGCTTTAAAGCGATGTAGGCGTCTTGCCAGGGTTCCTTCGTCGGAGAGTGGGCTGATGCCACGGGTCACGCTGAGTGATCGCACAGTTAATGTGGGGCTTCTTTGGCGGCTGCAAATTGGCTTCGTACTGATTTGAGGGGCCATGTCACTATAAGGAAATAAGATTAATTATTTGTTTAAGTGACTTTTTTGGTTATTGGGCGGGTAATTGTTCCCTGAGAGGTACGTATGTCAACTACTCTTGCTTTATTGTCTACACCGAGATACGTTTTTTCGATGCGACCAGGTCTTCACTCATTTGGGGGTAGTGTATCTTGACGTATAACTACCATATAGTTGACGTCTATATTGCGCTGAGGGTATTTCCACTTGTATCTTTTGTGAAGTTGTTTCAGATATTCTTCTTTCTATCGTTTGCAGAAGTGTTGTTGGAGTATCTTCAGTTTCTGCCATCTTTGTGCGATGCTTAGATGTGCATCTTCTAAGTTGGGTTCTGCTGGGATTAATAAAGGGGTACCTATTAAAAAATGGCCTCGAGTTAAAGGTTCTAAATTTGTTGGGTCTTCACTAAATGGGCTTAAATGGCGAGAATTCAAGCAACTTTCGATTAGGGTTAAAAGGGTAGCTAGTTTTTCGAAATTGGATTTTTGGTTTTGAGACACCTTTTTCAAGTGGCTCTTTAAACTTTAAAGTTTAAGTTAAGTTAAGTTTTTTATTTTAAACTCCTTTCTGTCGAAGGGTGAGCTCGCAAATTTCTGTTTGTGTTGCCGAGACGGTGTTGTTCTATTCAGTCAATTGTGCATTTTTCTTGAACGTGGGTATGTCCAATTTTCTGTGAAATTTCTCTGAAATGAAGTTGGCTTCCGACCCGGAGTCTACTGGTGCTCGAGCTGTGAATAATTGCCCTTTGTATAGAACTTGAACTATAGTACCTAACAAAATCTGTTTCCCACTTAAGTTTTGTTGGTCTTGGGTTTTATTAGTAGTGGAGTGTAAGAGGATGGAGTCATGTGTAGGGAGGATGGAGTCATGTGTAGAAGTTCACGCAAGTGAGGAAAGTTCTCTGATCGCCATTCACTTGGGAGTGGCCAGAAACGATTCTTTTACACATGGCTCAAGCAGCTCACTACTTCCGGTCTTTGACCAAGTATCCTCTGGGTAGCCTAAGAACATCCGTTCGAAGGCGAGCTAAAGTGAGAAGGCGAAACATTCCCTACAAGGGTTGTGCGCTGGGCTTGGGACCCGCCACGTAAAAAAACAATACCAATGAAAAATTACCAACAGCCTCGGAAGAGAGACCCCCCTTTTGATGACGACCATGGCAAACGGAATAAGGACTACGATTTAAGGGCATGCACCTGGAATGTCCGGACCCTTAATTGGGAAGGTGCCGCTGCCCAGCTGGTTGATGTCCTCGCAAAAATAAAGGCTGACATCACCGCCGTCCAAGAAATGCGATGGACGGGACAAGGACAGAGACGAGTAGGTCCTTGTGACATTTACTACAGTGGCCATATAAAGGAGCGCAAGTTTGGTGTTGGATTCGTGGTGGGAGAGAGACTCCGTCGCTGAGTACTATCATTCACTCCGGTGAATGAACGTCTAGCCACAATCCGCATCAAAGCGAGGTTCTTCAACATATCGCTGATTTGCGCCCACGCCCCGACGGAAGAGAAGGACGATGTGACCAAAGATGCCTTCTATGAGCGCTTGGAGCGCGCTTATGAGAACTGCCCCCGCCACGATGTCAAAATCGTGCTTGGCGACTTTAACGCCAGGGTGGGCAAAGAAGGTATATTTGGCACTACGGTCGGTAAATTCAGCCTCCACGACGAAACATCCCCAAATGGGTTGAGGCTGATTGACTTCGCCGGGGCCCGAAATATGGTTATCTGTAGTACTAAGAAGATTCATCAAGCTACCTGGCTGTCTCCGGATCGAAAAACTACCAACCAGATCGATCATGTTGTGATAGATGGAAGACACGTCTCCAGTGTTTTAGATGTGCGTGCGCTCCGAGGTCCTAACATCGACTCGGACCACTATCTTGTTGCAGCTAAGATTCGCACTCGCCTCTGTGCAGCAAAAAACGCACGCCAACAAACACAAGGAAGGTTCGACGTCGAGAAGCTGCAATCACAACAGACAGCCGAACGATTTTCTACTCGGCTTGCACTCCTGCTCTCTGAGAGCACTAGTCAACAACTCGGTATAAGGGAACTGTGGGACGGCATTTCAAATTCCTTACGTACAGCTGCAACCGAAACCATTGGTTTTCGGAAAGAGCAAAAGAACAGCTGGTACGACGAAGAGTGCCGTGTCGCAGCGGAGAGAAAACAGGCTGCCTACCTCGCAACGTTACGATCGACCACTACACGTGCGGGATGGGATAGATACCGAGAGTTGAAGAGGGAAGCGAGACGCATTTGCAGACAGAAGAAGAAAGAGGCCGAAATGCGTGAGTACGAAGAGCTTGATAAGCTGGCCGACAGGGGTAATGCTCGAAAATTCTACGAAAAAATGCGGCGGCTTACAGAAGGTTTCAAGACCGGAGCATACTCTTGTAGAACCCCCAAAGGTGATCTAGTGACTGATGCCCAGAGCATAGTTAAATTATGGAGGAACACTTCTCCAGCCTGCTGAATGGCAGTGAACGCACAACACCAGGAGAAGGAGAACCCGATTCCCCAATCGATGACGATGGAGCAGACGTTCCATTGCCCGACCATGAAGAAGTTCGAATAGCAATTGCCCGCCTCAAGAACAACAAAGCGGCAGGGGCCGATGGATTACCGGCCGAGCTATTCAAACACGGCGGCGAAGAACTGATAAGGGAGCATGCATCAGCTTATTTGTCTTTGTAAAATATGGTCGGACGAAGCATGCCCAACGATTGGAATTTAAGTGTGCTCTGCCCAATCCACAAAAAGGGAGACCCCATAATCTGCGCCAACTACCGTCGGATTAGCCTCCTCAACATCGCATATAAGGTTCTATCGAGCGTATTGTGTGAAAGATTAAAGCCCACCGTCAACAAACTGATTGGACCTTATCAGTGTGGCTTCAGACCTGGAAAATCAACAACCGACCAGATATTCACCATGCGCCAAATCTGGAAAAGACCCGTGAAAGGAGAATCGACACACACCACCTCTTCGTCGATTTCAAAGCTGCTTTCGACAGCACGAAAAGGAGCTGCCTTTATGCCGCGATGTCTGAATTTAGTATCCCCGCAAAACTAATACGGCTGTGTAAACTGACGTTGAACAACACGAAAAGCTCCGTCAGTATCGGGAAGGACCTCTCCGAGCCGTTCGATACCAAACAAGGTTTCAGACAAGGCGACTCCCTATCATGCGACTTCTTCAACCTGCCCCTGGAGAAAATAGTTCGAGCTGAACAGAGAAGGTACCATCTTCTATAAGAGTGTACAGCTGTTGGCGTATGCCGACAATATTGATATCATCGGCCTCAACACCCGCGCCGTTAGTTCTGCTTTCTCTAGGCTGGACAAGGAAGCACAGAAAATGGGTCTGGTAGTGAACGAGGGCAAAACGAAATATCTCCTGTCATCAAACAAACAGTCGTCGCACTCGCGACTTGGCTCTCACGTCACTGTTGACAGTCATAACTTTGAAGTTGTAGATAATTTCGTCTATTTAGGAACCAGCATTAACACCACTAATAATGTCAGCCTGGAAATCCAACGCAGGATTGCTCTTGCCAACAGGTGCTACTTCGGACTGAGTAGGCAATTGAAAAGTAAAGTCCTCTCTCGACGAACAAAGCTAAACTCTATAAGTCGCTCATAACTCCCGTCCTGCTATATGGTACAGAGGCTTGGGCGATGACAGCAACCGATGAGTCGACGTTGCGAGTTTTCGAGAGAAAAATTCTGCGAAAGATTTATGGTCCTTTGCGCATTGGCCACGGCGAATATCGCATTCTATGGAACGATGAGCTGTACGAGATATACGACGACATTGACATAGTTCAGCGAATTAAAAGACAGCGGCTACGCTGGCTAGGTCATGTTGTCCGGATGGATGAAAACACTCCAGCTCTGAAAGTATTCGACGCAGTACCCGCCGGGGGAAGCAGAGTAAGAGGAAGACCTCCACTCCGTTGGAAGGACCAAGTGGAGAAGGACCTGGCTTCGCTTGGAATATCCAATTGGCGCCACGCAGCGAAAAGAAGAAACGACTGGCGCGCTGTTGTTAACTCGGCTATAATCGCGTAAGCGGTGTCTACGCCAATTAAGAAGAAGAAGAAGAGTGTAAGAGGGTTGTGTAGGCCTGCGTATTTGTATTGGTATTATGGGTTTGGGAGGTACTACTGGTGTTTGGGTCAAGAGGAGGGTTCGAGGATCTTGATCCTTGCGGGGTGATTGGGAACGGAGTGAGGTATCTCTATGCCGAAGAGTGATGTGTTTCTCTCAATCTCCAGGATGGATGTAGGGTTTTGGGTAGTTTCAATCCACATAAGAAGATTAAGATGGGATCCCAGGTACTAGTGCCTATGTATACGTCGTGCAGATTTGAGACAATTGTTGACGATCCTCTGAATGTATTTAATCTAATATAATTGGTGAACTATTTTAAATTTTTCTTTGACTTTTACGAAGTTAATAAGGGTTTTTGTGGGGTTCTACGAAAGGCGTCGTACGACTTGTTTGCCTTGTCGTATATCGCGTTGAGTTCAACCCTTTTTATTTCCAGGGTGTAAATTGACTCATCTTCGGGTTGGGTGTCGTAATATTTCTCAATGTATTCGAATAAATCGGAAATACAAAATTGAACTCTTCCATTATTATTAAAAATTCACTCAAAGGGTTAGGGGTAGTTAGAATTTTCAAAAAATAATTTTTCTTTTTTGCATTTGAGGTAAGTGTAATATCTTAAAAATATTCCCTGAAAATTTCACGTTGATCCGATAATTAGTTTTTGAGTTATTCGACAAATAACAAAGAGAGCTCGGGCACTTCAAAGCGCTAGTGTGAAACTTTAAACGTGTTTTTCTCAAAACTATGTTTTTTGAACCGGTGACAACTGCAACTCGAAAACCGTTCAGTAGATTTTAATGAAATTTATACAGCTTTTAGAATACATAATAAACTTGGGCCTGATCGAAGGATTTTTATTTTTTCGAAAATTTCGATTTTTTAAGACCAATTAACTGTTGATTTTTTCAAAAAAATTTGGAAAAAATTTCCTGAGGCCGCCATTTTGTTAATTTTGAAAAAAAAATCCTTCGATCGGGCGCAGGATTTTCTATTTATAAAACTAATTTTTTTTTGTCCGATTTATTTTAGATGAATCTCCAATGACTTATGCTTGCCACCGCAAGTACCTTTTTTTGGAACAGAGTCAACACAAACAACTATAGCTTTGGAAATAATTTTTTTTTTTGAAATTTTCGTGACTTCAAGTCAACACATCCTATAATAATGCCATATTATTACTTTTGTAAAATAATATGATTTAATAGCAAAAAAATACTGAAAACTCTAATTTTTTCGTGCCTCTGACTACCCCTAACCCCTTAACCGGGTCGTAACAATTAATTTAACTGAAATGAAACAAATAATAAATTTGAAAAAATATTTCTTTATTTAAGTTTGAATTTGAATAGATGAATAAGCAACGAATTTGTTTTTTTTTTTGTTTTATGTGTATATTTTGTGCCGCAAAATATAATGGGTGAAATTCCGACGAGCGAAAAATTTCCTAATGGGTCTTTTGAAATTTTTCCTACAGGGGCTGTTTTTTGCTTTCTCACACTGCACTGGCAGTCAACGTTAATTTTTTGTTAGTTGAGCGGGTAATGCAACTAAACAAATGTACGCGTAGGTACGAGTGGGTGCCAAAGCGACGCTACTTGGCTCTCAAAAATGATATATGTATGTATGTATGTGAACGGGTAAAGTGCAAAGCCGAATATGGCAATAACAAATTTCAAATACTTTGTGCCTAATACCGGTTAAGCAAAAGATTTACTTTGAATAGAATATTGATTTTTTTTTGTTTTTTTTAACACTATGCCTGTTTTTTTTATATGAATTTTAAATAAATTTGGGTTTGAGTACTTACAATTTTTTCCACGTACTTCTTTGCTGATAAAGTGGTTGGTTGATTGATTGAATATGCTACTCCTGAAGATCCCAAAGATGGTTGTTGCGTGGGTGAATATATGTAGATATTTTTGATGATCCGATGTGTGGCTGATTGGGTTGTTGAATTTGTGTAAATCCAGATTTTCCAAATGATGTTTAATTGGGTGGATTTATTTTATGAGGCACGTGATCCGGCTCGAAGAACCAAAATGTCGGGGTGATCGACATGTGTTTGCCGGTATGCCAAATAAAATAAAAATTATTAGGATTTGATAATAATACAAATTTGTATATTTGAGGGTATAGCGAACAAGTGTGATATAAAGGATGTGGATTAATTGTATATACAATTATGAGGTTGTATGTGAGTGTGTATAATTGTGTGTTGTTTTATGAATATAATTACAATCATAATAAATTCAATTATATACTATGTGTTTAAATGTAACCTAATGCTGCTGTTGTTGTTGTTGCTGCTGATATTGCTACTGCAGGTTTGTCGCCTGCATGTCCGTTCGCTCTGTGATTCGTTTTTATTGTGTCTTTCTGTTTGTTGGGTACTTCGTTGTTATGTTGGCGCTGTTGGGTGTTTTTTGCATTGTCCTCTAATTCGTATTTAGACGAGTTAGGAGGACAATGCAAGGATGTGTTCATTTGGTATGAACAAACATCTATTGACAAAATACGAAAAGCCTTTTTCGACTACCCAATATTATTTTCGTGGAGGAAAGAAGACACCTTTGATAGTAAAAAACAGATGAGATTCTAATGCGTGGTGATTAAATCGTTTTTCAACCAACACTGCGTTTCCCCCATGTGCCTTTCCATCTGGGTGGTATGTTATGTTGGTTAACACCGTTGGCATTCCATAAAGAAATGTTCAATACGCTCTCTTTTTACTTAAAAAAGTTGCAACATTTGGTTTTGTGATTTGACTACTTTTTGAGTCATATTTTGCATTATAGACATAAATTGTGTCATACATTGGAAAAGTTATAGTTTCAACGCTTCCATTTGGTTGGTTTTGGGGTAGTTGCATTTGTGCAGTGTTGCCTTTCACCACGTTTGCATAGCTGCCTTGTTTAGCATTGTATTTAAGATTTACTTTTTTTATACTCTCGCAACAAAGTTGCCAAAGAGAGTATTATAGTTTTGTTCACATAACGGTTGTTTGTAAGTCCTAAAACTAAAAGAGTCAGATATACGGTTATATATACCTAAGTGATCAGGGTGACGAGTAGAGTCGAAATCCGGATGTCTGTCCGTCCGTCTGTCCGTCCGTCCGTGCAAGCTGTAACTTGAGTAAAAATTGAGATATCATGATGAAACTTGGTACACGTATTCCTTGGTTTCCATAAGAAGGTTAAGTTCGAAGATGGGCAAAATCGGCCCACTGCCACGCCCACAAAAGGGCGGAAACCGAAAACCTATAAAGTGTCATAACTAAGCCATAACTAAAGATATTAAAGTGAAATTTGGCACAGAGGATCGCATTAGGGAGGGGCATATTTGGACGCAGTTTTTTTTGGAAAAGTGGGCTTGGCCCCGCCCCCTACTAAGTTTTTTGTACATATCTCGGAAACTACTATAGCTATGTCAACCAAACTCTATAGAATCGTTTTCTTCAGGCATTTCCATATACAGTTCAAAAATGGAAGAAATCGGATAATAACCACGCCCACCTCCCATACAAAGGTTATGTTGAAAATCACTAAAAGTGCGTTAACCGACTAACAAAAAACGTCAGAAACACTAAATTTTACGGAAGAAATTGCAGAAGGAAGCTGCACCCAGGCTTTTTTTAAAAATTGAAAGTGGGCGTGGCCTCGCCACTTATGGACCAAAAACCATATCTCAGGAACTACTCGACCGATTTCAATGAAATTCGGTATATAATATTTTCTTAACACCCTGATGACATGTACGGGGGTGAAATGGGTTAACAACCACGTCTTCTTCTAATATAACGCTATTTTGAATTCCATCTGATGCCTTCTCTGTATAATATACACATTAAATGTACATTAGGAACCAATGATGATAGCGGAATAAAACTTTACTCAAATACGGTATTTGAAAAATATGTAAATGACGTATAATGAAATCTCGATTATCACTTTATCATGCGAGAGTATAAAATGTTCGGTGACACCCGAACTTAGCCCTTCCTTACTTGTTTTTACTTACTTTGAAATATGGACCGGAATTTCAATATTTTTATTAGAAGGAATATTTAACATTTGGCTAAGACGTGCTTGAATTCCTACAGACAGCTTCGTTTTTAAATCCTTATATACAGGGCAACCCCTATGCATAGTGTGCAGTGTGATTTCCCCCACAATTGGTACATTTTATATTTAAATCCTGTTTTTTAAGAGTACGTTTGAATGTGGAATGTAATTCCACATGCCTGTGGCTTTGCTGGTGAAACTGTGCATTGCTGTTTGTTTGGTGTTTTTGTTTTGTTTCACTTTTTCTTTCGTGCACTATTTGTTTATGTTTCTTAATAACAATTTGTGTGCACTGTTTTTACTTGATTGTTTGTTTTCCATTTAGTATATTGATTTGTTAACTTTTTGCTTGTTTACTTTTCTACACCTTGAATACTTTAATATGAATGGAAAAATGTAAGAAAAAGAACTTAACTTTACAATTCAGGTATTAAATTCATAATTTAAAAATTACGGCGTTTAATTTTTTGACTATGATGAAACACACAATTTTCTTGCAAAATAAATAAAGAAAGGGATAACAAAAAAATTTGCGCATTAAAAAATCAATTATGCGCCTATTTAACACAACTATTTGAGAGTAGCGCAGGATGGAGTCATTTGTAGAAGTTCACGCAAGTGAGGAAAGTTCTCTGATCGCCATTCACTTGGCAGTGACCAGGAACGATTCTTTAACATATGGCTCAAGCTGCTCACGACTTCCGGTCTAAGAACATCCGTTTGTTGGCAAGCTAAAGTGAGAAGGCGAAACATCCCCTCCACAGAGGGGCTGACATTACCGCCGTCCAAGAAATGCGATGGACGAGACAACGACTTAAGCGAGTAGGCACTTATGGCATTTATTACAGTGGCCATATAAAGGAGCGTAAATTTTGTGTGGAATACGTGGTGGGAGAGAGACTCCGTCGCCGAGTACTGTTATTCACCCCGGGGGATGAACGTATTATAAAGAGAAATGCATACTTTTACTTTAAATTAATATAATTTCTTGTTCTAAGGAAAAGTAAAATATATGTATAAAGTATTTTTTTTAGACCAGAGCAGAAAAATAACTCGTGATAAGAGATTACGAAATCGAAAGATCAATTCCATTCGTCATAATCGGCATAAGGTCTGTTAGACAAAAAGACAAAAGAAAATCATTATATGCAGTATAACATTCCGCAGACTAATAAAAAACTCCCAAAGGCTCATTTATTCAAATTACCTCATATACAATCACCAATCATATGGAGTAAAGTCAGCCGAAGTCGAAAATCCTGATATTAATTATATATGCACCATGAAGTCACCCGGAAGTTTGAAAATCTTTATATTGGGTATATGGGATCTCAGGAAAGTATTAACCCGATTCTATTCATTTCTTACACAGAGGTACTTGATTCTTTCTCGATTTCAATCGCATATCCCATACAATAATCGATTTTTCGGTCAAAAGTCAAAAATAGGAACGGGAGTCCACATTTCAGGTATATGGGGCGTAAACAGCTTTGGGAAGTTTTTGGACGTAAAGTGACATACTTTAAAGGAACTATTAAGGCAAAATTTTGTCCCGCTATATTAATTACTCCTTGATTTGTAAACTGGAAAGTGAAGGAATCAAATAAAATTTAAAATTGTGTTATATGGAAGTAAGAGTGGTATTTTCACAATGTTACATGGAATGTCATACACCAATTTGGCAGAAATCGGTTGGGTGAGTCCTGAGACCTGTTTTTTCGCATAAAAGTGTTGGGTGCCCATCATCCAATTTTGACACTGACTCCATTAAAGCTCTGTCGTACCATCTAGGGGGTATTACAATATTTAAAGTCGCTGGCGTATTTAGTTATTGATTTATCGCGCTTTGAGTAGTTTATAACAGTACCGTTATAAGGGGAGTAAGCGGAATTATGATTCGATTTCATCCATTTTTACACTGTCGGTATGGCTTATAATAAATGAGCCGCGACAGACAGACATTCACTCGGATTTCAACTTTTTTCATCATTCTGATCATTTATATACTTATGTATATAACCCTACGTCTATCTAACTTAGTTTTAAATGATACATACAACCAGGTGAACAGAACTAATATAATCTTTAGCAACAGGTTGCAAGAGTATACAAAAGTTGCAAAAGAATTAAACATCCATTGTTCGAGAAAATCGTGATTAAATTACAGTCAAATTTTGACTTACATTGAAGGCAATTAACTTAAAATTATTATTATTCCTATTCTGTGTCAGTAAAAATTATATTAAAAACATCTTTAAGTGGTATCTAATGTTAACTCGGCCGAAGAGGCTAAATTAAAAAAAAAACTGAGATAATGTTAAAAAACGGCAACGAGAGGAGTGAAATTCTTTATATTATGGATATGAGGTTTGGTTCAAGGTACAGACCAATTTTATTCAAATTCAGCGCTAGACAACATAAGTTTTTAAGAAAACTTTTGGTTTCATTAAAATATCACCCCGTTGTTCGAAAATTGCTCAGGTATACTTAAGAACGTATTTTCAAGGAATTTTTAAATATACAACTCACACACTGACCGACGTATTCGGCATAAGATTTCTTAGAAAAACGAAAATCATTTTATGTTGTATATGGGAGCTGGGAGTTGTATCGCCTCGATTTTATCTAGTTTTGTCAATTTCACATACTACATATTAACATGCCATATATCAATAAAATGTTCCCTGGCATTCAATAAGGTACCACACATACCATCAGTATGAATGAGTAAATTCAACCGGATGTTTGAAAATTATAATATTATTATTTATACGGTCCCAGATCAAGTTACCGCTAAATTTTATCCACTTTAATCACAAATATACTCCATTTTGAGTAAAACACGCTTTCTCATTTTCATTCAGATAACTCACATATTGTCTCATATATGCTGTATAAAGTCAACCGGAAGTTTGAAAATCCTTGTATTAAGTACATATATGGTACCATAGCTGCTGAGGTCCAAATATTCGGTACCTAAGGCCAAGAACAGTTGTAGTTCAATTTGGACATTTCTTGGTCATATGGTGGCACACTTCAAAGGCACTATTCGTGCGCAGTTTTTACCGTTATATGAATTAGTGCTTTGTTTGTATACTGGAATTTAATAACATTTAAATTTTTGTTATGTGGGAATTAAGCGTTGTTGTAATCCGTTTTGACATAAGACTGTCAAGGCAATATTACATACTAAATTTGGACGATATCGGTCAAGTGGGTCTTGAGACTTCACTTTAAAGTGGGCGGTGCTACGCCACTCGTATAATATTATTTGGACCCCGGTTCCTATAAAACCTTCTTATATTATATCTGGTGTAAAATTTATGTCTCTGTCGTATTTCGTTATTGATTTATCATACTTTTGGTATGCTTTAACAATGCCGTTATATAGGGAGTGGAAGGGGTTGTTTTCCGATTTCATTCATTTTTACAGTGTCGTTATAGATGGTCAAGGGACCAATTAGACGGCGGTAGCCCTTGTTATTGTCATCACATGATTACAGTTCTTTATTTGAATTTAGTGCTTAGTTATTGTACTTTATTGCTTTTAACTAAATGACATTTTCTGGATCCAATAAAACCAATCTACGAACTCGTCCTCTGTTGTTTGCTAAGGAACACATGTACGAAGTTTCATCACGATATCTGAATTTTTACTCAAGATACAGCTCGCACAGACAGACGGACGGACATACTCCAATGCGAGTTTGAACTCTTCTTGTCATTCTGATCATTTATGTATGTTTATAATAACCCTACATCTATCTCGATTAGTTTTAGGTGATACAAACAACCGTTAGGTGAACAGAACTCATTTACTCTGTAGCAACATGTTGCAAGAGTAGAAAAACTTCTCATAAGCGGACGCGGAACTCTTATTTTCGGAGAACGAAGATCAATAATAGTAAATAAGGAAAGAGTAACTTAACCGAACAGCCGAAATCAATATACATACATATGAGTATATCAGTACATACACACACCATATGTATTAAGATGTAATGGGAGTCATATGTAACCATTGTAACCATTTGTAGCTTTTAACCTCAAAATATCGAAAATTATAAATTATTTAATTTGACTTTGCAAAACGTTTAAGTAGTGCTTGTTTGTCAAACGGGAGAAGATACCACAAAGAAAGAAAATACCTTCTATTCAAGAAGAAATGGAAAATTTAGATGTGATGGATAAAAAATTCATCTGTTCGTGCTCTCGGAAAAAGTTTGGTGCTTTATAATAGTACACATTTTCTTAATTTTATTTGTTTGCTTTTAAAGATTTTATAATGGACAAACTCAAGCGACCTCTACTGTGAAACCAAAATTAAAAATATATGATTGAGTGGTGATAACATAAATAAAAAGAAAAACGTCTGATATACGGACGGTTTAAAAATATACAATATGTATTTTGAATGGTTTGTCAGAACCAGAAGGCAAAATATACCAGTGTGTGGTCCTATTATAAAGGAAAAATAAAAACAAAAATAAACTGGTCAATTAGGCGTTCACACTTTTTCTACATCAAATGGATGGCTGAAGCGACATAAAGTGACGTTCGAAAGCGTATGTGAGAAATCTGTTGAGGTTAGTTCCGATAAAACATATCAATTAAGACAAAATATACCAGACTGTTATTGGACTGCAGATAAGGAGATATTTTTAAGGCAGATGAAACTGGACTTTTTTTCCATGCTTTGCCAAATGAGACTCTTGCCTTGAAGAGCCAAAAATTAATTGATGGTAAGCTATCGAAGGAAAAACTAACCGTGCTATTGTGTACTAATATGTCTGGCGATAAAGAAAAACCGTTAGTTTCCGGAAAAGCAGCCTGTCCACGCGCACTGAGCTCTCAGAAATCACTTTTTTTATTTTTTGGACTCACCTTCAAGATATTAATTCTAATAACATAAAGTTGATCTTTTTAACCGCTAACACAACATCCGTTTCTCAGCCCTTCGATCAGAGCACAGTAGATTAGGACATTATACAGAATTTCAAATTTCATCTATTATTAAACATATTTGGACAAGAGTAGAAGATATTTCAATGAACAAACTTTCAAAAACATATGACATTTTGGAATGAATTAAAAATTGCTTTCCAAAATCTGGCTATTTCTGACATCAATGTAGAGGAGTATACTCTTCTACCAGCGTTTTAAAAACATGCTTGACGCTTCGGTATGTAAAGCTTTAAGAGAGGTGTACCGCTAGTACCGTCAAGAAAGGTAATTTTTTCACTTTTGTTAAGGGAGAATAAAAACCGACACATCAACAACATCTGAATTTTTGCATATATCGTAAGAGGTATTATTGAACTACAAAATAAAAATTATTTCATGTCAAAAAAAAAAAAACAAATCCCGTTGATTGACATTTTTTGCGGCCGTCAACTTCCTTACTAGGCTTCTTATCTGAAATGAAATTAGTTAATTTTTTTTATCCAAAAAGCTTTTATCAGGTGCATAGCAGAGGGGTTCGAAAAATTGAGGATATAGGCCTAGCTTTTCTAAAAACTGCCATTTTTTATCCTTGTTTTTCGACATTAAAATAGTTAAACCACTGTTAAAATGCCTTTTTTCTCAGAAAAGCGCTCTCTCGCCACTTCAGTATAAAATTGTCTATAAAATACGCTTCAGTTAAAGTAAATCGGTTATATAATTCGCTCGCCATTTTGACGGTCGGATAAAAAAAGATAGTTTCAAAGAAACGAGCCTCAAAGTTTTGGTACTATACAGCCACTGCTTGAAGTGCAGTGGTTCTGGAGCCTATTTCTTCGAAAATATTCGGAGTAAACCAATGAAACTTCGGGACTATATATTTGAATTAGAGCGAAAAAAATTTTTAAATTATTTTTTTTAATTCTAAAGGTATCTCCCCCCTTAAAGGGTTGCATGGCGAACAGCCTTTCTTCAAAAATATTTTTTTCATTTAAAAATTAAATATTTTACTGTTACAAACATATACTATTAACAAAAAAATTCTGAAATTTGGTAAAAAAAAAAGATTTTAAACTCGGCCATTGCGAGGCCATTTCCGGTGACCCCTCTACTCGAGTAGAGTTGAAATCCGGATGTCTGTCTGTCCGTCTGTCCGTCCGTCCGCCCGTGCAAGCTGTAACTTGAGTAAAGATTGAGATATCATGATGAAACTTGGTACACGTATTTTTTGGCTCCATAAGAAGGTTAAGTTCGAAGATGGGCAAAATCGGCCCACTGACACGCCCACAAAATGGCGAAAACAGAAAACCTATAAAGTGTCATAACTAAGCCATAAATAAAGATATTAAAGTGAAATTTGGCACAAAGGATCGCATTAGAAGAAGCATATTTCGACGTAATTTTTTTGGAAAAGTGGGCGTGGCCCCGCCCCCTACTAAGTTTTTTATACATATCTCGGAAACTACTATAGCTATGTCAACCAAACTCTATAGAATCGTTTCCTTCAGGCATTTCCATATACAGTTCAAAAATGGAAGAAATCGGATAATAACCACGCCCACCTCCCATACAAAGGTTATGTTGAAAATCACTAAAAGTACGTTAACCGACTAACGAAAAACGTCAAAAACACTAAATTCTACGGAAGAAATGGCAGAAGGAAGCTGCACCCAGGCTTTTTTTAAAAATTGAAAATGGGCGTGGCGTCGCCCACTTATGGACCAAAAACCATATCTCAGGAACTACGATACCGATTTCAATGAAATTCGGTGTGTAATATTTTCTTAACACCCTGATGACATGTCCGAAATATAGATGAAATCGGTTCACAACCACGCCTTCTTCCAATATAACGCTATTTTGAATTTCATTTGATGCCTTCTCTGTATAATATAAGTATGTATACATTAGGAACCAATGATGATAGCGGAATTTGAAAAATATGTAAATGACGGATAATGAAATCTCGATTATCACTTTATCATGCGAGAGTTTAAAATGTTCGGTGACACCCGAGCTTAGCCCTTCCTTACTTGTTTAATATATTTTTATTTCTATTTTGAAATGTACAAAAAAAGTTTTTTCGTTCTTTACATTTGTAGTATATATTTTTTATAAAACAAAGTAGACCCCAAAAAAAAAAGTTGTTCACTGGTCATGGTGATAGCGGCTGTTCATGTTGTCTGAAATAAAAAAATCGAATGGATTATTATTCAGTAGTTCTGCGGCTATCGTCACTACCAAATATAATCAATTTCATTAAAAAAAGAAAAATGTCGAACTTCAAAAAAAGTCACGAAAATCTTGTTTTTTCGTTAAAAATCGTTTAAAAAAAAATTTGAAAATATTTTCGAAAATAAACAATTCTGGTTAGGATGATAACTATAAATGAGTAGAAGAACATATGTAAATTTTAAAGCAATCGGTTGATTACTTTGTTTTTTAGGACCATGACAGTTTCAGAAAATGATGATTCGAGAAAAATGCGTTTAGAAACGTAGAAGCTGCAGACTTGTCTTGGCGCCTGGTAGTCCGTCGCTTACGACACGTCGGCGACTATGAGCTGTAACTTATCAAATACTATGAATTTCGGTCTGAATTTTTCACAGCATGTTTTCAATAGGTTATACTAGGAATATATAAATGATCATTATGTTGAGCTGAGTCGATTTAGCCATGTCCGTCTGTCTGTCCGTCTGTATATATACGAACTAGTCCCTCAGTTTTTAAGGTATCGTTTTGAAAATTTGTAAACTTCATTTTCTCTTCAAGAAGCTGCTCATTTGTCTGAACTGCCGATATCGGACCACTATAACATATAGCTGCCATATAAACTGAACGATCGGAATCAAGTTCTTGTATGGAAAACTTTCACATTTGACAATGTATTTTCATAAAAGTTGGCACAGATTGTTTTCTAAGGAAATAATGAAATATGCGAAGAAATTGTTCAGATCGGTTAACTAAAGCTTATAGCTTCCATACAAACTGAACACATAGTTACTAAAAGAAATGCACCTGTGAAGGGTATATTAGCTTCGGTGCAGCCGTTTTTTCTTGTTTATACTAAGGAGCAATAGAGTTAAATAGGTACTTGGGTTATTCTCCTTTTACATTAAAAAGTACTTAAATATTAAAAAATACAAAGGGAAATTATATATGTGGCAGTATTGAAATATTGTTTAAAATATAATTTAAGGAGTTGAACTTTGCAAATAAAGTTAGTACTTTGTTTCTTCATCGTTGTTGCAATTTCGCTTAGATTTTTTTTGGTGTTTGTATATTTGCGAGGTTACAAAAACAGCTTTGTACCCCTATATTTTTTGGCATAGCGGGACAAGAGTAAGTTGTTTGTTTTTTCGCACATCATTTCGAAGTGTGGTCACTATTTTACTGCATCGTTGTTTAATAACAGTTGTGAAACCAAACGGCATTCAGCTAAGAAGTTTGATTGATAAGGCTTCAGGTTAATTATGACAAATCTCTCAAGCTATGCTTATTTATTTAATTTTGCAGAAGTCTGATGAGCAGACAAACAAAAGGCATAGCAGCTGGAGAATGACACTGTCAGTATCTGAACTTACTGGAAAACACACATGTTATTGAAGTTATAAGGTCAAGCAGCTAATGAATACTCCACTCCAACATCATGGAGTTATCCAAGAGGCTATACGTTTTCCTGCTCCAAAACACCGTGCAAATTCTGTTACAACCATAATTTTTAATTTTGAACACTATAAGTTGCGTTTAGACCATGCAAAGAAACGTTTGCATTATTTGCCTATCAGAGAGAGATCAAGTAGCCAATTGTCCATCATCATACAAATGCAAGGTTTATGCACAAAAAAACCACAGTTTACTGATATGATTTTTTCATCGTTGGATAATCCTCGCAACGTCAAAAATTTGCGTTCGTGATTCAACAGGGAGCTACAGATTGGACACAGCTGATTTTCCGTAAAACTTGCTGCTGCCGTGAAAAGGAAACATACAAGTTGAAAGCATCGGTTCGTCATCAAAAAACATTAAATTAAAAACCTCAACTAACATCAAGCCGCAAGTCACCGGATTCGAACTACTATTAATATTTTGCATTACATCGCACATGGGTCGTGTTTAACAAATAATTATGTAAAATATTATTACTTAAACAAATGGATCGTGAAAAAATATCTATAATGTAGCACGAACATTTTTCTTTGACTTCACAAAATTTCATCGATTTATCTCTAGTAGTTTATGAGAAAATAATTCTACAATTGTATAGTGCTCTAAATTTCAACCTTCAATAACTTTAACAAAAAACAGAATTTTGATGATAAATTTATACTCGTATCACGTGGTATGCGTATTATCCCCTTCCTAATGAACTGCTAGTTTTCAAAATCGGTGATTTTGTGAATTTTTCATGGACCAATTGATGTTTGACCCTGCTAACTTCTTTCGTTGAAAATAGCGATATTTATTTTTAATTAACGCCATATGAGGGGACTTGCAAACTGCCATAACGCATCGTAAATTTATAAAATCGTAAACTTTTACACTAGTTTGAAAAATTTGTTTTCGGATTGTGTACATAAATATCGGGTGATTTTTTAAGAGCTTGATAACTTTTTAAAAAAAAAACGCATAAAATTTGCAAAATCTCATCGGTTCTTTATTTGAAACGTTAGATTGGTTCATGACATTTACTTTTTGATGATAATTTCATTTAAAATGTTGACCGCGGCTCCGTCATAGGTGGTCCATTCGGAAAGTCAATTTTTGCAACTTTTTCGAGCATTTCGGCGGAATAGCCCGAATTTCTTCGAAATGTTGTCTTCAAAGCTGGAATAGTTGCTGGCTTATTTATGTAGACTTTAGACTTGACGGGCCCCACATAAAAATAGTCAAAGGCGTTAAATCATGATCTTGCGGTGGCCAACTTGCGGGTCCATTTCTTGAGATGAAATTTCATCGATTTCTCAAAATGGCCATAGAATCATCGGTGTGGCATGTAGCGCCATCTTGTGAAACCACATGTCAACCAAGATGCTAACAAACTTTTTGTTGCCAAAAATGGAAGAACTGAACTTGGTTGACATGTGGTTTCAACAAGATGGCGCTACATGCAACACAGCTCGCGATTCTATGGCCATTTTGAGGGAAAACTTCGGAGAACAATTCATCTCAAGAAATGGACCCGTAAGTTGGCCACCAAGATCATGCGATTTAACGCCTTTAGACTATTTTTTGTGGGGCTACGTCAAGTCTAAAGTCTACAGAAATAAGCCAGCAACTATTCCAGCTTTGGAAGACAACATTTCCGAAGAAATTCGGGCTATTCCGGCCGAAATGCTTTCGAAAAAGTTGCCCAAAATTGACTTTCCGAATGGACCACCTAAGACGCAGGCGGTCAACATTTAAATGAAATTATCTTCAAAAAGTAAATGTCATGAACCAATCTAACGTTTCAAATAAAGAACCGATGAGATTTTGCAAATTTTATGCGTTTTTTTTTTTTAAAAGTTATCAAGCTCTTAAAAAATCACCCGATACAATTATGAGGCTATGTTTTTGGTTCGTTGAATGACTTTTGTTTACTTCAGTTTACTTTTATGTTGTGGTTAGATTTGTGTTTGAGTTAGCATTTCTTTCAATTTGCAATTTTCACCGGTTTGCGGTTATATTGAGCAGTTTTATATATTATAGGTAATTTGAAAATGAAAAATCAATACAGTTTCACTAATGAAATATTATTTTAGACATAAGCAAAGCGGATGTGTTCTATCCCAACAAGAAAGTGTCTGTTGGAAGAGGAGAAATCAGTGAATGAATTTTTAACACAAAACTGGGAGTTTAAGGCCTATCTACAATATTAAATATAATACAATTTAGCACTAATCTATCATAATTTAAATAATAGAAGCCAACGTATCAAATTTATTATTGACGGTTTGCGAAAGAGAACGACATGTGGTGGACTGGGTGACACGCTCGGCGGTTAAGTATATGGTACAACGTAACGGGTAAGACTTTGATTTGCAATTTATACTACAATTTCATTAATTCTGTATGCATATACTTGTAGAAGTAAAGCAAATAGAAAGCATTATGTAAATGGTTCAAACCATAAAGGAATGGTTTGGTAAAACTAAAATGCATCAGAAATTTTGATTTTTTTTTTTTTAAACGTAAATCATTTTTCTGTAGTTACTTAGAATAACTAGTCATTCTTCTTTCAGCCTTTTTTTGAAATGTGTAACTTTTTTATGAAATGGATGAAATTTTTGGCGGTGGACTGGTTGACGGCAGTAATCCACGAGAGTTTGGAGAGAGTAATAATTCAAGTTATTCGGAAGTGGAATTCAACGAGCCAGTGTCTTCTACGGCTGTAAATGAAAGTGAAAGTGGTACTAAGGCTAGGGAAATCTATTCTAGAACTGCGGTGTGAAATATGTATTTTACAATTACAATGTGAAAAGATCCATCTAGAAAAATTAGAAAATTGAGCAAGAAATGAGTTTTAAGAAGAAGGAGTTGCAGTTTAGAGAAAGGGAACACATGACATGACTTTAAGATAAACGCAAGAAATAGCACTAAAAGACAATGAAAAGAATTGCACAGTCAAGAAACATTGAAAATAATGGAAATACAAATGAAATAAATATTGGCAATGGAGGACTTGAAACACAAATACTAATAAAAGAGATTTTAAATTATTTACATTACATGAATTTTCTAATTAATAATTTCTTTTTCTATTATTTTTTGAGGTGAGAAAACACTTTAATTTGTATACTAAGTTGTAATGTTATTTTGTATGAAACCAAAAAGACTACTTCTTGAATTGCTTCCAGGTGGTAAGATATATTCAAGCAGGTCAATTTCAATACCCTCTTCGTTTTCAATTTGGAAATTAATTAGCATATTATGGAGAATTCACCAAACTGCAATCCACTCATTGCATTATTTTTTATTTTGTTCATATATCATCCTAAAATTCAGTTTCTTTAGGCTAACGAACTTTTCAAACAATTTTCAATTTGCTCACGTTATTCTTAAAAGTACTTGTTGAAAAATTTTCTTTCTTCTAGTGTGATCCGTACTGTTTTGTTGGAATGGTGTCAATGAAAATTGCTTGGATAGGCGCTATCTCAGCAATCCACAGCGAGTAAGATAAAATCATCCTCAAAGTAGGCTATTCTAAAAGATATTAGAGTCATGGACACTTCCAGGACTTTAATACCACATTTAAAATTATATAATTTGAGCACATTTTCCCTCTACTTCGTGATGTGGTGATATTTGTGTGCGCGTGATGTAGAATGTAAGAAGTGGTGTGTGATGAAGATGTGATGTGTATGATGTGTGTGGTGTAGCAGTGTTATACTGTGAGGTCAGAGGCTCATTTAGCATCATCAGTTCATGTCTTTAGGCAAGCGCTTTATCGAAATTTTATTCGGATCCATTAACATATCCTAAGCAACCTGGCATATTTTTCCGCATTGCAAAGTAATCTCTAGCCGTTCATTTTCTTATGAACAAAGCAAAAACTTATTTTAACCTCCATATAACCATAATTACGAACCTAGTCATGTTTTGAATAGTGCCACATTTGCTACGCCTAATTTTCGTATGGATAATTCATCTCCGGAATATAAGAAGCACTATTTGCTACGCCCAATTTTCGTATGGATAATTCATCTGCGGAAGATAAGAAGCACTATTTTTAGTTGTAAATTTGTAGGAAGTTCTGCACCACTACAATATGTGTTAAAGACACTAGCGTCCTTTAAATACCTAAGATGCGGCGAAATTTGTCGGTACATACCGGATCCATTTAGCTGAAACGGCTGTCATCAAAGTTAACAAATACATTATGTTGTCATTGGGTTGACTTCGGTATTCCTGATGGACACTTCTACGATTGTTAAATAAGCGAAGTATGCTCAACGAAAAATTTTGGTACATATCATCCACATTTTCGTCGTGCCCTTTAAAGAAATTTTTACCTAAAGAAATATTTAAAATAAGTCGAAAAGTGAGTTTGAGAGATTTTATACTTGATTCTTGTAAAAGTCATCTATTAGCTTAAAATTTTCCCTTTTCCTTTGCATTTTGGCTGCGAAATACTTATTTTTGGGAATTAATCAAAATCAAATTGTAACTTTTTGTTTTTCAATCAGCTGATTAATAATTTATTCACCACAATAATTTTATAAGAAGGTGGTCACAACTTCTTCTTCTTCTTCTTAATTGGCGTAGACACCATTTACGCGATTATAGCCGAGTTAACAACAGCGCGCCAGTCGTTTCTTCTTTTCGCTACGTGGCGCCAGTTGGATATTCCAAGCGAAGCCAGGTCCTTCTCCACTTGGTCCTTCCAACGGAGTAGACGTCTTCCTCTTACTCTGCCTCCCCCGGCGGGTACTGCGTCGAATACTTTCAGAACTGGAGTGTTTTCATCCATCCGGACAACATGACCTAGCCAGCGTAGCCGCTGTCTTTTAATTCGCTGAACTATGTCAATGTCGTCGTATATCTCGTACAGCTCATCGTTCCATCGAATGCGATATTCGCCGTGGCCAATGCGCAAAGGACCATAAATCTTTGCAGAATTTTTCTCTCGAAAACTCGTAACGTCGACTCATCGGTTGCTGTCATCGCCCAAGCCTCTGTACCATATTGCAGGACGGGAGTTATGAGCGACTTATAGAGTTTAGCTTTTGTTCGTCGAGAGAGGACTTTACTTTTCAATTGCCTACTCAGTCCGAGTAGCACCTGTTGGCAAGAGCAATCCTGCGTTGGATTTCCAGGCTGACATTGTTGGTGGTGTTAATGCTGGTTCCTAAATAGACGAAATTATCTACAACTTTAAAGTTATAACTGTCAACAGTGACGTGAGAGCCAAGTCGACGACTGTTTGTTTGATAACTGGAGATATTTCGTTTTGCCCTCGTTCACTGCCAGACCCATTTTCTCTGCTTCCTTGTCGAGCCTGTAGAAAGCAGAACTAACGGCGCGGGTGTTGAGGCCGATGATATCAATATCGTCAACTAACAATTATTGTGCATTTTTTTACCTTTTTATTTATGACTATAATTTTATGAGACTATGTGAATACCCTAGATATTAAATCTTCTATCGACATTTAGGTACATGTTCTCTCACTTTTTTCTCTACAAATGTCGTAGATATGTTAGCGATTTTGTAAAAAATACCTACAATATAAGCCATAAATTATTTTGTGGGATATTAACTTTACAACTATTATACCACTTTGCACAAAAAAACAAATTTTATCTGGCTTTCATAAACCAGACCGTAAAAAGGATAATACAATAATAAAAATGGTTATGTATACAAAATTTATGTATTTGATGTTACGACGTTTCATGAAAAAAATGTTTTCGTTTGTTAAATTTAATTATTTCGTGTTTTCAATATTCGAACGTAACACATTTGATATTAATCGAGGAAAAGACGGGACTTTTGGAGTTATAGAAGCATCGGAAGCAATGTTATATATAGTAGGCTATATTGCAAACTGCATATGAATAAAAATTCATATAACATGTATAAATTCATAAACATAAATAAGCATTAAGATAAATAATATGATTTACCGTTTCTCCAGGTGTAACTTAAATAATACTGAAGTTAAGATCGACTCAACGTTAAGGGCCATTATTCCTCGTTGCTGGTCAGATCCTGTTATGTGCACGGTACTGCGTAAAGACTTAAAGCCTCCAATTATACATCAGGCAGCGTTTGATAACACAGTAAGCGTTTTATACATACATATAATTAATATCTTGAATTGTTTTATTACGTGACAATTATATTTCATGTGCACTCCATAACTTTGTAAAGTAAAAAAGGTAATACGAATATAAGTCGATATTTCATGCTACGTGAGAAACAAATTCTTTGATAATGTACATTCCGCAACGTAAATAACACTGGTTTAAAAAAATTTATTTATTTCTCACATGAAAACTTATATCAAATTTTGAATGTTCTAAAGCCACTAAACATTAATAGGTGAATGTAAAAACTTGGCACGTTTTCTTGTAGCATCAAAACATGGTTTTTCTTAAAAAGTACAAACATCAATTACATTTAGATGCATTATTGCTAAATATAGAAAAAATACTTATGATTTTCGTAATATTTTGTTATTGGACGGTTTCCTTTAAACCTCCAGCAATAATCTGGTAGCATTCCTGCGCCTTTCTTTTGATAGTTTTTCTCCATTAAGTAAATGTCCTGGTGGCACCTCCCGCCCTGTTCGTAACTCACACCAATCAAATTTGACGGAAAGAAATTCAGATGAGATTCCAGCATATGTGTTTTTAAGGACATATTACATCGATTCCTAGAAAATTTTGAATTTTTCTTTCAGATATACAAATCGAGTTGGAGGCTTTGCCACAGGCAGTTCAGCACTACGCGGGATGCAAGACAAGTTTGGACACTAGGTAGTGTGTTTGGACTTGGTTGTAGTGCCTTTTTTGAATCAAACGAAAATAAAATTTTTTAGCATGGTTCCTTGGTTCGTTCCAATTCATTGGTATAACAAACAGCATATGTCTGGTTCTTGTTTAGCCTTTCCCAATATTAGTTTCACACGCAAAAACTGTCAAGTAGTTACAACACTTTCGTGTAATGTTTATATTGTAACAAACGTATATAGTATATGAAAATAAGTTTGTCGAATGAAATAGTTATACAGTCATATAAATGAAGTTATTTAAAACAAGTAAGGAAGGGCTGCAACTTGCAATAATCAAAACCAAGGAAATGCTTTAAGGTGTCAAACCAATCATATAGAATAAAGTCAGCCTGATGTTCGAAAATCCTGATAATAGTTAAATAGGGGCTAGGCCAAGTTTTCACTCAAATTTTCATATTTTAGGCACAAAGATACACGATCTCTTATTTTCATTGGCATAACTCATATATTTGCCGATATTTGCGGTATAGAGTCACCCCAAAGATCGAAAATCTTATAAGTGGGCAAAAAAAAAGTATTAGTCCGATTGAACTCATTTTTGACATACAGACGTACCATTGTAAGAGAAAGATTATCCCTTTATTTCAGTTATATATAGTATATCATACATAGACCGACATTTTCGATCAAAAATCAACTGTAGCTAATTTGGTCTAAATATTCGGTACCTACATATGGGCTTGAAGAGTTTTTATTGGATTTTAAAAAATTTCGGTTATAAGGTGGCACAGACTAAATACATTATTCGTGCAAGGTTTTATCCCGTTATATTAATTGCTTCTGGATTTCCGTACAGGAAACTGAACGAATCAAGTGGAATTTAAAATTGTGCTATATGGGAAGTAGGCGTGGTTGTTGTCCGAATTCGTCCATTTTCACAATGTAACATACAAATGCAAAAATAATGCCACGTATTAAATTTTGTCGAAATCAGTTAGTCAGGTCGGGTCTCGAGATATGGGATTTCACCAATAAATTACTCTCATAAAGCTCTCTTGTGCCATTTCGGTGTAGTACCCTTATACTTGTATAAGGAGTGAGCGGGGTTATCTTCCGATTTCATCCATTTTCACACTGTCGGTAGAAATTTATGCTTATGAGATTTGTACTCAGCCAATTTGGTTGTTGTAGCTCAAGCGGTTTAGGAGATATGCACATCAAACTTGTTGTTAGAGGGCACCAAATTACAGCTTTATATCTTAATCAAGTGCTTAGTTATGGCGCTCTATGTGTTTTCGGTTAATGGCGATTTGTGAGCGTGGCTGTGGTTCCACCAATCTACGAACTCGAATTTTTCTTTTTGTACTAAGGAACCCATATACCAAGTTTAATCGAGATATCTCAATTTTTGCTCAAGTTACAACTTGCACTGACGGACAGACAACCAGTCGACCGGATTTCAACTTTTCTCGTCATTCTGATCATTTATATATACATAAAACTCTATATATAGTTTTAGGTGATTCGTACAACCGTCAGGTGAACAAAACTATAATAATCTGTAGGAACTGGTTGTGAGAGTATAAAAATAACGCCGAGGTATAATTATTAACTAACAGTATATAAATAATCACATACAAAACTCTTTACAAATAGTTTTTGTACTTATTATAATAATAATCAGCATTTTCTTGACTGAATTTAAATATTCCTAAAATTTGGGTTTGACCGAACTTTTTATAAAGGCGGGGAAATACTTTTATGTGTTCTAAAACTTCATATAGGAGGAAATAACTTCAAACTGTTTCATTCATGATTTTTACTATAAATATAATGTCAACCAATTCCTAACAACAATGACTAGTATATGGAGGTAGCCCTTACCTTAAATTCCATCGGAAATAGCCATATTCAGTCTTGGCGAGGCAGGATGTTTCCACTGAGACGATTGAGACCTAGTTTCTACGTCATATACATAAAAAAGGAGTCTCTCTGAATTTTAATTGTATAACTCACACAGTAGCCAACATTTTCGGTCAAAAGTCAATTATAGATACTGGAGTCAACATATTCGGTACCTAGGGGTTTGAGCAGTTTTGCACGTGTAGAAGTTCACGCAAGTGAGAAAAGTTCTCTGATCGCCATTCACTTTGGAGTGGCCAGAAACGATTCTTTTACATATGACTCAAGCAGCTCACGACTTCCGGTCTTTGACCAAGTATCCTCTGGATAGCCTAAGAACATCCGTTTGAAGGCGAGCTAAAGTGAGAAGGCGAAACATCCCCTACATAGGGTTGTGCGCTGGGCTTGGGACCTGCCATGTAAAAAATCATACCAATGAAAAATTACCAACAGCCTCGGAAGAGAAACCCCCCTTTTGCTGACGACCATGGCAAACGAAATAAGGACCACGATATTAGGGCATGCACCTGGAATGTCCGGTCCCTTAATTGGGAAGGTGCCACTGCCCAGCTGGTTGATGTCCTAGTGAAAATAAAGGCTGACATCACCGCCGTCCACGAAATGCGATGGACGGGACAAGGACAGAGACGAGTAGGTCCTTGTGACATTTACTACAGTGGCCATATAAAGGAGCTCAAGTTTGGTGTTGGATTCGTGGTGGGAGAGAGACTCCGTCGACGAGTACTATCATTCACTCCGGTGAATGAACGTCTAGCCACAATCCGCATGAAAGCGAGGTTCTTCAACATATCGCTGATTCGCGCCCACACCCCGACGGAAGAGGACAATGTGACCAAAGATGCCTTCTATGAGCGCTTGGAACGCACTTATGAGAGATGCCCCCGCCACGATGTCAAAATCGTGCTTGGCGACCTTACGACAGGGTGGGCAATGAAGGTATCTTTGGCACTACGGTCGGTAAGTTCAGCCTCCACGACGAAACATCCCCAAATGGGTTGAGGCTGATCGACTTCGCCGGGGCCCGAAATATGATTATCTGTGGTACTAGATTCCAGCACTCTCTCTCCAGTCTCCGGATCGAAAAGCCAACAACCAGATCGATCACGTTGTGATAGTCTCCAGTGTTCTAGACGTGCGTACGCTCCGAGGTCCTAACATCGACTCGGACCACTATCTTGTTCCACCCAAGATTCGCACCCGCCTCTGTGCAGTAAAAAGCGCACGTCAACAAACACAAGGAAGGGTCGACGTCAAGAAGCTGCAATCACAACAAACAGCCAAACGATTTTCTACTCCTGCTCTCTGAGAGCACTCGTCAACAACTCGGTATAAGGGAACTGTGGGACGGTATTTCAAACTCCTTACGTACAGCTGCTTCCGAAACCATTGGTTTTCGGAAAGAGCAAAAGAACAGCTGGTACGACGAGGAGTGCCGAGTGTCGCAGCGGAATGAAAACAGGCTGCCTACCTCGTAACGCTACGATCGACCACTACACGTGCGGGGTGGGATAGATACCGAGAGTTGAAGAGGGAAGCGAGACGCATTTGCAGAGAGAAGAAGAAAGAGGCGGAAATGCGTGAGTACGAAGAGCTTGATAAGCTCGCCTACAGGGGTAATGCTCGAAAATTCTACGAAAAAATGCGGCGGCTTACACAAGGTTTCAAGACCGGAGCATACTCTTGTAGAACCGCCAATGGTGATCTAGTCACCGAAGCCCAGAGCATACTTAAATTATGGAAGGAACACTTCTCCAGCCTGCTGAATGGCAGTGAAAGTACAACGCCAGGAGAAGGCGAACCCGATTCCCCAGTCGATGACGATGGAGCAGACGTTCCATTGCCCGATCATGAAGAAGTTCGAATAGCAATTACCCGCCTGAAGAACAACAAAGCGGCGGGGGCCGATGGATTACCGGCCGAGCTATTCAAACACGGCGGCGAAGAACTGATAAGGAGCATGCATCAGCTTATTTGTAAAATTTGTAAAATATGGTCGGACGAAAGCATGCCAAAGATTGGAATTTAAGTGTGCTCTGCCCAATCCACAAAAAGGGAGACCCCACAATCTGCGCCAACTACCGTGGGACTAGCCTCCTCAACACCGCGTATAAGGTTCTATCGAGCGTATTGTGTGAAAGTTTAAAGTCCACCGTCAACAAACTGATTGGACCTTATCAGTGTGGCTTTAGACCTGGCAAATCCACAACCGACCAGATATTCACCGTGCGCCAATCTTGGAAAAGACCCGTGAAAGGAGAATCGACACACACCACCTCTTCGTCGATTTCAAGGCTGCTTTCGACAGCACGAAAAGGAGATGCCTCTATGCCGCGATGTCTGAATTTGGTATAAATTGACGTTAAGCAACACCAAAAGCTCAATCAGGATCGGGAAGGACCTCTCCGAACCGTTCGATACCAAACGAGGTTTCAGACAAGGCGATTCCCTATCGTGCGATTTCTTCAACCTCCTTCTGGAGAAAATAGTTCGAGCTGCAGAACTAAATAGAGAAGGTACCATCTTTTATAAGAGTGTACAGCTGCTGGCGTACGCCGATGATATTGATATCATCGGCCTCAACACCCGCGCCGTTAGTTCTGCTTTCTCCAGACTGGACAAGGAAGCAAAAGAAATGGGTCTGGCAGTGAACGAGGGCAAGACGAAATATCTGCTGTCATCAAACAAACAGTCGTCGCACTCGCGACTTGGCTCTCACGTCACTATTGACAGTCATAACTTTGAAGTTGTAGATAGTTTCGTATATTTGGGAACCAACATAGACACCACCAACAATGTTAGCCTGGAAATACAACGCAGGATAACTCTTGCCAACAGATGCTACTTCGGACTGAGTAGGCAATTGAGAAGTAAAGTCCTCTCTCGACGAACAAAAACCAAACTCTATAAGTCACTCATTATTCCCGTCCTGTTATATGGTGCAGAGGCATGTACAATTGAAACATCTGATGAATCGGCCTTAGGAGTTTTCGAGAGAAAAGTTCTGCGAAACATTCATGGTCCTTTGCGCATTGGCATTGATGAGCTGTATGAGATATACGACGACATTGACATAGTTCAGCGAATTAAAAGACAGCGGCTACGCTGGCTAGGTCATGTTGTCCGGATGGAAGAAAACACTCCAGCTCTAAAAGTATTCGACGCAGTACCCCCCGGGGGAAGCAGAGTAAGTGGAAGACCTCCACTCCGTTGGAAGGACCAGGTAGAGAAGGACGTGGCTACGCTTGGAATATCCAATTGGCGCCACGTAGCGAAAAGAAGAAACGACTGGCGCGCTGTTGTTAACTCGGCTATAATCGCGTAAGCGGTGTCAACGCCGATTAAAAAGAAGAAGATAGCATACTTTAAAAAAATTATTAGTGCAAAATTTTGCCCCGTTATATTAATTACGCCGTTTATATTTGAATTTAGTTCTTAGTTATGGTACTTTATAGGTTTTTGGTTAATGGGGTTTTGTAGGGTACAGTGGTCCGATTACGCTCATCTAGGAATACTAAAGAATCCGCATACAAAGTTCATCAAGATACATATCTTAATTTGTACTAAGTAAGTTATAGCTTGGTCGCAAAACATAAAAAGTACCATAACTAAGCTTTTAATTTAGATATTGAACTATAATTTTGCATTACCGAGGGACACCTCTTAGCTAAAAGTTTTGAGAAAATGGGCGTTGCTCCTCCCACTAATATGTGAGTTAACTCAATGAAAGTGAGGCAGCATGCTTTTTTCATAACAGTGTATCTTTGTGCCTAAATAAGAAAAAAACAAGAAAAAAGGTTAACTTCGACTTCACCGAAGCTTATATACTCTTCACAGATGCATTTCTTTTAGTAACTATGTGTTCAGTTTGTATTGAAGCTATATGCTATAGTAATCCAATCTGAAAGTTTTTTCGGAGATTGTATTATTACCTTAAGCAGTAATCGATGTCAAATTTCGTGAAGAAAGGAAATGCGAACGCCAAAAGAGGAGGTTCCCATGCACGCATTTGATTCCGAACATTCAGTTTGTGTGGCAACTAAATGCTGCAGTTTACCGATCTGAACAATTTCTTCGGAGATTACATTGTTGCCTTAGAAAATAATCTACATCAAATTTCGTGAATATATCTTGTCAAATTGCAGAAGTTTTCCATACTAGCACTCGACTCTGATCGTTCAGTTTATATAGCAGCTGTATGCTATAGTAAGCCGATCTGAACAATTTCTTCGTATATTTCATTATTTCCTTAGAAAATAATCTCTGCCAACTTTTATGAAAATACATTGTCACATGTGAAAGTTTTCCATACAAGAACTTGATTCCGATCGTGCAGTTTATATGGCAGCTATATGTTATAGTGGTCCGATATCGGCAGTTCCGACAAATGAGCAGCTTCTTGAAGAGAAAATGACATTTGCAAAATTTCAAAACGATATCTTAAAAACTGAGGGATCGTATATATACAGACGGCAGAAGATAGACGGACATGGCTAATTATTTATCTCCGACGCCTTCTTCTGGGTGTTACAAGCTTCGTAGCAAACTTAATATACCCTGTTCAGGGTATAAAAATTGGCGTAAACTTGATCTAGCCCCTATATATACATATCGGGATTTTCGAATATCAGGCTGACTTTACTCCATATGATTGGTAATTGTATATGAGGTACTTTAATGAAATGATTAATGAAGCTCTGAGAGCATTTTACTTGCCTTCATCAATTCCTTTATCTTATTGACATGCTGACCATCGGTTGATTTTGATGGCCGTCCTGGACGTGGTTCGTCGTCAAGGCGTTCTCAACAATGTATTAACAACAATTACAATGTTTAAATGTGACTCTGGTAAAAAATTTTATTCTCATTAACTGGTTTTCTTGGTCGCCAATTATATTCTTTATTTCAGCACTCCTCTTCGGAGTCGGTACAAAACTTAAACTGTGTTTTATTATATAAAACAATTACGTTAAAAGGTTAATATGGGTTTTCTTAAATATATGTACATATATTAAAACGCATTACAATAAATACATACAAGGCGATGTCTCCCTCTTATCTTTTTTTTCATGTAAACTTTTCCTTGAATTTTTGTACATCTGTATGTTATTATTATGTATACATTATATATATATACATTGTGACAAAAGGCACCCGGAAATTGTTTAAAATGCTCTCCACGAATGTGGGATCGGAAATCACACGTTCAAGCATATCCAAAGAGACCTGTTTACGGTACTCTTTTTGAAAAAAATCAGCTCGTCAAAAATGCGTTTCACATCCATCAAAATCATTCAAACGGACTTGTGAGAGATGTCTCTCTAACACTTGTCTTACGATTTTCAAACACTTTGTTTTCATTTTTTTAATCAGTCGAAAAATCGAAGGTGATCCAAAATGAGGCATGTCTTCAACGATCTTGTGTAGAAACACAATTCTATCAATAAATATTATGTATGCATGCGTAAACCAAACTAAATATGTTTATGTTAATATATATTTTATTTGTTGAGGGCATTCGTATTGCATATAAATGCATACGTGTCTCATATATGTATGTATGTTGCATATGGGCATTTTCACGGTAACGGACGCAACATTCGTACGCTTTTAAGTGCGTCCAAAACAAAGAAGACAAAGGAAAAGTTTATATTTATTGACATTGTTTTGAAGGGCTGACGCAGTACTAGATTTTAATATATACGCGAAGGTTCTACTACAAATAAGTAGTTATAAGCAATTATAAAGTGATACGGACGCGACAAAAAATAGAAGTTTTTTTGAGGCGCATTCAGAAACTAAGGATTTATATATATATAAAAATATATATACTAATAAATGGGAACAGATGACTGTTATTCGTAGGTTTATGAAATATGTTAATTTTCCCTTAGTTTTTTTTAATTGAGTATAGAAGAAATACGGATGCGACAAAATCTTCCATGAACAAAGAAATACAATTTTTTCATTATAACACTTCAATTTTATTGAAAATTAAGCAAAACAATAACGTAAATTAAAAATTCAAGTAACATTATAGTAAAAATGACTTAAAAAATTAAGAAGATAATTTTGCTTTAACGATTTGCCAAACTTTTCTTTTGACTACGGCACCTATTCCGTCTACAACACCTTTGCCATGTGAAGTGGCAAAAAAATTCCACTCTAAGATTCCGCAATTAAATTCAGCTGCAAGTCTTGGAACACTAGAAAGAATAAATTTATTTTTGAATTGGGAAGTGCTTCCATCAGAGAAAATATAAATGCTGGTAACTCCTTTGTACTGGTTTTGTAATATATTGATAATTTTGGAAATAAAGCAATAAACGTCGAATTTACTGTGGGTCAATCTATCACTGATAACAGCAAAAGACTTGGTTTCACCAAGAACCCAAGCTACGCACGTAAACACTGATACTTGGCTATAACTAAAGTGGGCATCTTGAACTTCGTTTTGAAATGTCAAGCGATAATTTTCAGCAAAATCAACTTGCATAACAATTTCATTAGCTGCTACATTTTTTTTTTAGTTTCAAAGTAATTTTGTTAGTGACGTTTAACAAAACAATGCATTTTAAAAGCTGTTAGCTGAATCTCTATATTATTTATTTAAATATTATTGATTAACTGAATGTAAGTTGGCTTAGAACGAATAAAAATGGTTTTGCAGACTTTTTCTTCGGTATATTCGGCTTTGAAAAGTTGATATCCTTCTGTTAAGGTCATAAGCATAAAACGTTTTGAGACTACTTTCCCATTGATTATCATTGTATCCTTTCTCCAAGGAGCTTGAACGCTGATTCCATCTTGCAAAAAGAATTGTTCAATTAATTTTTCGCGCATCTGGCTTTTTGATGACTTGGTTGTATTTTCATTCATCGTTTCTGTTGGCTTAATATATTTATTGCATAAAATTTTAATTTTGTGCAATTTCTACGACTTTATTTAATATTTAAGGTTTACGGTAACGGACGCGACGAATTTCAAACACCAATAAATTTTATTAATCGTTTTTGCCGAGAGCCAATTATTACTTTTTTTAAGTGAAATGATGTATCTGCTTTTAGTCCGAAAGCAATTTACACTTCACCACTTTGTTCACTAATGAGAACAATAAATGATGTTTTTCGGTAACGGACGCGACATTCGAATATAAGCAGAACCAAACACAAAAAACTACCGTTATTCGATCTCCACTCAGTCTGTCTGCTTGTTGAACATTATGTTACTATCAGCAGAAGATTTTTAAATTATAAAAACATCATAGTATTACTTTGAATTAGGGAATATAAAAAGGAAAAACGTTGGCATATTTGGTCAAAAGAGTCAGATTTTTGTAAATTTTGTGTATTCGTTGTATATTTCGGCTCAAAATTAGAAGAAAATAAAAATTCCTTTATATTTATAAAATAAACACATTTGAGATTTATTATTCATCAACAAAAAGTTTTCAGGAACTGTTTGAATTTTGCACGCGTGGTGGAACTTTTTGTGGAAATGTCCATATGTATATATTAGGGTGTGCCATTTTGAGGCAACCTTTTTTTCAACTGAAAAACAGGCTCAAAACTTTCGAAATGTGTAAAAAAAAGTCACTCAAAAGATGAGCTCTTAATATTAATATTAAGAGGTGCCTCTTTCAAATTTTCTGTTTTCCATATAAATTACATGGAAAAAAAATCATTTTTTTGTGGTGGTTATTGTACGGAGGTTATTATATGTGCACGCGATGGCTGCCAGTACGGATGGTAAACTCGATTCGGATTCTACTCGAGAATCGAGTTTTCTCGTAAAATAATAATTTACAATGTAAATTTTTTCGATTACTTATAAAGAGATTTATAAACTTTTTTAAGAAAGTAAAAAATAAAATTAAAATTTTTACAAAAAAAGTCTTAGACATGGAGCAATTAGACATAAACAGCAAATTCAAACTCATTTCAAGTAATTTAAACCCTTTTCTGTTTTATGAGGGTAATAGAGACGCTCTCCTTAATTTCATTGAAAGAATCGATTTAATGGTGCCTATTTTGGATTCTTTTCCACCCGAATATAAAGTATTGTTAATGGGCAACATTAAAGATAAAATTACGCGCAGTGCTGGAAGATCCCTCCTTATGAATGAGAATCTAGATACCATTAATTAAACAAGTTTTAATCGACTTTCATGGCGAGTTTTTCTCGAGTTGAAGAACTAGTTGACAAGATAAGAGCATGTCGTTGTAACTCTTCAATTGAGAACTTCTATAATAAATTTTCAACACTTTTATGTCGTTTGAACAATGCACTGTATTTTAACGAAAACAAACTCCCCGAAGTTAACAGTGAAAGCAATGCAAGAATTGCGTTAAGTTCGTTTAAGCACCAGTCTAAAAGAAGCTTTTGACATTATAAGGTTAAACGGTTATTTAAATAATACAGTCCCAAATTCAAATAGTAGACCCCAACATAACCGTAATAAAAATGAACGGAATTTCAAACAAACATTAAATTATAGAAATCCGAGAAGATACAACAATAATAATCGTAAATTTTAATTTCAACCACATTTTCCTACACAATCAGGACAAAGTCGAAATCAATTTCAAATGCAATCATACAACCGACATAACCAACATCTTCATAACAACAACAACTCTTCCCATAGAGAACCTAGACTTGAGCCAGTGGATATAGGTTTGAACGAACATACAATGTACTGCTACCGATTTATTTTTGTGAAGAAGAAGAATACGAAGTAAATAGAGGAATACAAGTATTTTGAAAAAGATAATTTGCAGGTATTTAGTTGTCAAAACGAATTAGGCGTTAGTGCATTTAATAGCACAAAACATTTAAATTGAAGGGCTGAAGCGACATTAAAGAAGGAACTGAACGATTACCGAAACATATTTTATGAAGAAGGAAGCAATTTACCGTTTACTTGTATTATACAACATAGGATTAAAACTAAGACGGATTCGCCATTTTATGCCAAACTTTATAGATACCCAGTTGTGCATCGTGTTGAAGTAGACAGACAAATAAATGAGATGTTAAAACAAAATATAATAGTTCAGAGCAATAGTCCTTATAATTCACATTTATGGGTCGTACCAAAGAAAATTGCCAATGACGGCGAACGATTGATGACAAATTTCTAATTCAAAAATATGGACATATTTGACAAATTTTATCTGGGCCATAATTGTATGATTGTTCTAACATATTTAACTGATTTAAGATGTCTGTTTCGGAAATGGATAGGTGCATTAATGATAGAAATCGGACATAACTTGTGCTGATGCGGAACATTTTTTGGAGATTTTGGAGAGTAATTGGACCTAAAGAATTCAGCCAACATATTAGAAATGGTGTGATTGTCACTAGACATACTAGACATATATTTCATAGCGGACGGAAAATAAGAAATCCTGCGTTTGGAGTTGACAAAACCATAGAACAATTTTGGATTACGTATAATATTATTTTTTACTTCTTTGCTTTTATTTTATTATCGACTTCTTCAGATGGAATTGAAGAATGAACAGCAAACAAGACACCACTTCCTTTACTGTTCAGCCGGTCATATCTGAAGATTTCGAATTCGCTGTTGAATATTTCATTATCAAAAATGTGGGGGCTTTAGCCAAGTTTCTGTGAAAGCAACGATTTTAAAGTTACAATGAACGCTATTTAGATACAAATCAGAATTATTGCTAATTAGTTTTTTGTATCCACGGAATTTTTTGGCATTTTAGTGATAACTACAGGGGGCTTATCACGTTTGTGCTCGAATTCGCGCACAAAGACCCCAGATGGCCAGAAAGAGTTGTTAAGTATCAATTGAAAATTGTCAGCGGATACGTCGATCTTAAACGAGGAAATATCCCTGTTGTATTTGAAATTAAATTTACGGATGCCTGTATCTACCGTTTTTAATTTCGACGAGATGTAACTTTTTATATCCTCGACTGTGGTATCCGCAGCAAGTCTCGAGATAAAAATTGCTATTTTCGCGGTATTACAATTAAGTTTTTATTAGCTGACTTGGAGGTATTTGGAGGCGGATCTTGAGAAGTTTTCCGCTTGCCGTATTCAGTAACAGTTTTCTCTGTGTCCTGAGCAGACGGAACCTTCTCTCCTTGAGGACAAGGGGATGTAAGATTTATGAGGTCAATAGTGGGTGGGGGCATTCTTTTTAAGGAAGAGAAAGTGGTATCTTCATCAAACGGACGTTTTCGTTTAGGTTTTGGATTCTCTTCCTGAATATTTAGGCATTGAAATGATTGAAACAGCGTTTCATAACGCTTAAATTTTTCAGTAAGGGTTTCAAGCTCACTACCGATCTTCTTGAAACAATTGCGCGCCTGCTTAAAAACTTTAAACAATTCAATTTCAGTTGGTCTGCATTTCAAGCAGTACCAGCGCAAGCCCTTACTGTCAAGAATGGAATTCAAAATCCTACCTGTCAGTCCAGCACATTTAAGATGGACAAGCCCATCACAAAGCCAACAAGAAACAAAGCGTTCCGACTCGCCTTTCACAGATCAGTTCGGAAAGTTATAAGTCATAATGAACAAAAACGGTATTAAACAAAAATATAAAAAATGTTAAATAATAAAAGTAAAAAGCGCGATGACAAAAATATTTATAACAAATTAATGCAATAAAATAGTTGGTTATCAAAGATAACAACCAATGTAGCGAGCAGTTTGAGATGCACTGTAACACACGAAAAGTAAGAAACTCGCGAACAGGTGTGGACAAAGATGGAAATGAATAAAAAACAAGAAAGAAATTTAAGTAAGTAATATAAATTAATACTAACAATTGCACTATTTAAAATGTAGCAACAAAAACAAATTGAAAATGACTCGGCGCAATAAATTAAAATTAGCCAGAACAGAATTAAAGTAAAATCAATTGCTTCAATAGCACAATATAACACTGATACTTATCTTAAAAAATCACTTAATCCAGAAATTTTCACAATAAAGTTTTAAATATAAATTAAATAAATTCGCCAGAGCACCAAATTCACAGCTGAGCACGAGAAGGGTTGCTGTTTATTTAATAATAAAGATATTGAAGGTCTTTGGAAACATTAAAAAAGATAACTGCAAGAGAGCCGGTTTTACAACCACCAGATTTCAATAAAAAATTTATAATAACTGACGCATCACAGTATATCAATATATGTAAATATCGACGGGCTGGGCGGCAAGCCTCCAATTCCGAGAATAATTTACCGGTGCTGGGGATTGAGTTGCCGCGGATCGAGGTCAAAACGTATAATCGCGGTAGAGTAGTTAGATGTTGACGCAGCGCAGTATAGAGCGGAATGTTGCTGTGCGATGAGTCAAGACTGTGACTATAGAGGGATCTTGCGAAAGACTGGCCGTGAATGGAGAGAGGCTTCGATTCGTAAAGTAAACAATTATTCGTAATTATATTGAAGCTTTATACAGCTGATTCCATATCCCAACCATAAGGTTTGTCAAGAAAATAATAGGACTGATTTTCTTCCGCCGCGACTGTACTTTGGAACGTGCGCGCACCGACTGGATTCGGTAGAAGGCAACGAACAACCGGTTGGTCAGTTGTCTCCGAGCACCTGGAGAGTCAGAACAAACATTTTCGGCCGCCATGTTTCTGTGAGTGGTGCAAGCCGAAAATACAGCGTTCGTTAGAGCAGAGGTACGCAATGATATTCTGTATGTAAATCTTCAACAGAGACGTTTGATATGATCAAGCATACTTACCCAGATGTTGCTTTAGCAATAAATGGTGTGTTTCGGTGGCACCAGGCCTTTTGGATGGCCTGACATCATGGATGGTTTGACATCAAAGACATCGATCACCATGAATTTGTTCCTTCTAGACAAACCGTCAACGCCAAGTTTAACGTGGAAGTTCTCAAGAAACAACGCCCCGGCTCATAACGCCTTTCTTGTGAACAGCTGCCTAACCAAGGCCGGCATCCCAACGCTTCCGCAGCCGCCCTACAGCTCAGATCTCCCCCCGGACATTTTTTGTTTCCTTTGAAAGCCAAGCATTTTGAGGCGACAGAGGGGATCCAAGGCTATTCTAGAGAATGCCTTCCGTGACGCCTTCAATGCTTGGAAATCGCGCTGGCAGGGCTGTATCGACACAGAAGGAGCCTATTTTGAAAGTTTTTAAAGACTTGTAACTATTGGTTGAATAATTTTTTTTTTTTTAATTGACTCAATCCTGCTCTGGCCAAGGTTCGAAGCCTTTTCTTTAAACCTGCAGTGGTTCGATTACTTTCCAGGAGTTGGTTATTAAGTCGGTCTAATAGTTCGTTAGTCTCGAGATTGCTCATACAATTACGGTTAAGACCAATACTATTAATAAGTGGACGTAAGTAAACCAAAAGATATCACGGTATTCGCTGTAAAAAAGCTCAAATACAAGGAACAATGCGACGAACTATCGCAAAACACTTTTTATGATTTGCAAAAAAAAACAGAATTTTTACTAACTATAATTAGATTATGAAGTTTTTTTTTTCTTCTTCCAGTTGGTGGTGCTGATTCTCCTTTTTGGAATTTGCCGAGCTTTTGAGAGTGTTATTTTTTGTTTAATAGTTCGTATAAGTGACAGCGAGGGTGGTGTCGACTACCTATGAACTCCCTGTTTTCAATAATAAAGGCTCAGTTCCGGTTTAAAACTGCTTTATTGAAATTACATTTCCTTATTTGTACCCTACTAATATTATTACCGCTGCTGCCGTTGACGCCGTTTTACTAATTTTCTCCTGATGCCGAAACTTGTGCGAAGTATTGCATTACACTTAGCGGTCACACATCGATAGATGCTGTAAAGTGTTGAATTGCAGCTGCCGGTTACACAGTTCATTTGATTCATGCGCGACTGAATTCAGACTGCATGGATTGCAGCTTTGGCAGTTCAAGTAACTGACTTAGTTAACTATAGTTAAACTAGCGGACCCGGTGCCTGCTTCGCACGGCAAAACAAAATAAGAAAAGAAACACACTTGTTTTTAATAAAGTTGGTTTTGTTCCCTATTATTCAACTTTTAATTCTAGTGTCTTACAGTCTTAGACTATGTATCACTTAAACTATCTTAGAGCTCTTTCGTAGACAACATTTTTGGTTTTGCCATGAGTTGTTGTGTAGATAAAGAAAACTGAAGGCTTGCCAACACGTGAGCACGAAACATATAACTGGCCGTGTGAAAAGCAAGGATATTCTAAATCAATCCCACACAATTCCAACGATTGCCCTTGCACTTTATTTATTGTAATAGCAAATGCAAGACGTATTGGAAACTGTAGTCTTTTGAACTCAAAAGGTAAATCTGATGGAATCATTGGAATTCGTGGAATCGATACATCTTCACCTTTAAACTTTCCCCTTAAAATTGTTGCTTCGATCAAATTGCTCATGACCTTTTTAACCGCTAATCTTGTCCCATTGCATAATCGTGGTTGATTTATATTTCGAAGCATAATAATGGGAGCACCCACTTTCAATTGTAAACGATGAGGTGGAAATCCGGGTAAATCCAATGAATTCAAAAATTCTGTCGGATAATTAACAGCGTCGTCTTGATTCGTAACCGTGTCAACTGATTGATATGTTACAACCTCGCCAGGAACATGGGTTAAAATGTCTGCATTCATTTGACCAACGTATTTATTTTTAGCGGCCAGTATAGCTCTTTCAGCTAACCAATTATGATTGCGATAATTTTCTGCAATATTTGGAAAAACACTTGACACTAATTCTTCTTTTATCGGTGCAATATTACAAAAGTTATCTGGTAAAGTGATTAAGCCAGTTTCACGATCACCAGCAAGTTGACCATTGCCCATTGCCAACAGTTGCCTTGAAAATGTGTCGGCCGATAGATCGTTTGGAATTTGTACTCGCACATTTGAAGTTAAATTGAGTATTTGTACATGTCTCCATAAACAAGATGACTTTAAACATGCTTTTAATTCATCTGCTGGTGTTGAACGGGGAATCACAGGCAATGTCTGACGAAAATCACCAGCCAACAGAATCAAAGCGCCACCAAATATCTGTTGATCATTACTACGCAAGTCTTGTATTGTGTTATTTCATCATTTCGGTTCTCTGCAACACCAAACACAGCCATGTCGCTGCCTTTATTTACATACTTGCAGATATATTTAATCGATTTAACAGAATTGCAATATTCTACATTGATATGAGCTTTGAATGCTTTTGATAGTATTGGTGAATAGGGGACAACCCATCTATTATCAACTGTAATATCTCGATTATTGACTCGTAAATTGATTGATTTGCCATTATCATCTGTTGAGCGTCGGCGATACAATGGGTAACCATCATTTCCATTAATTGCCTCGGAAATCAAATCTCTGGGATACCGCTTCGTGCATTTCCCATCTTTCACACATGGCGAATTAATATTTAGAACACCACATGGTCCATGAATCATACTTTTTGTAACAACATCAAATAAACCTGGATCGATTTCCTGATCAGGAATTTCTGCTGAGATGATGTCATCTATTTGATCGCTTGTTATTTTGTTGACTAACCATACCAAAATATGGGCATGTGGTAATCCTCTCTTTTGCCATTCCACCGAATACTTCGCCGAAAACCTGATGTTTAATAATAAAATCCATCAATGACTTCAGCTTCTGTCTAAATACTCGTGCAGTTATGTCGTGACGGTCTGTAGAAGATTGCCCTTCATATAAATATTGCTTGGTTTCGTCCCATTGTGGATTACATGTAAATGTAATAAACAAATCTGGTCGACCATACAAACGAACATAGCAAATGGCATCTTGTGCATATTCATGCATATGCCTTGGACTGCCTGTGCTTGCTGGTAAAATAACAACTTGTCCAACATTGTCAACATTTCCATCATTATGTAGATGTATATACTCTTCTGATCGCAACTTCCGTTGATTGAATCGAATAAAGTTCAAACGCTCTGTTTCTATCTTTGCATACATGTCTACGACATATTGATGAAAAAATCTCCGACATTTCAAATTATGATTTTCTGATTTTGTCGTATCATAATCCTATGTGCATAATAGTTCATAGCGCTGACATTTTTATTGACTTCACGTTCTGAAGGGGGAAAAAAAAACAAATGGAAATTTAAATCATTTCATACTAATTCTTGTAAACAAAATTGGAAGAGTATAATAAACACAACAAACACTCACGTGGGTTTGCGGGATCTACCATTTTGAAATTAATAGAGTATCCATCTTCACCCTGACAAAACAAAATTGGGTACTGTAGGGCATCGTAAGAGCGATGTGTTTCACATAAACGTTGTAATTGATTATTTCTTCTACGCAATACAATGTCACGTGATTGAAACTCATCGCCGACAATCACCACAACAACTTCATTATTTATAGGTGCATTAAATCTTCGTTCGTGTTCTCCGATTGGTCTTCTATCAGCACGAATCACGATTTTATGATCATCAGCATCTGATCAAGTGCTGTCCGAAAAGTATTAATCAAATCATTATGTTCATGAAGCTCTTGCTCTTCGTGACATTTTTAGAAGAAACTAAACTAAAGATAATATAGAACTTCAGTAATAAATTGATGAAATCCAGCAAATTCTGGACTCGAAAAGCACCAAAAAGTCACGAAAGGACACGAAAATTGTTAAAAATATGCTGAAAATGTGTCAAAATTCAATTAAAAATTGGCCAAAAAATCGAAATAATAAAGACACAAAAATCTGCTGAAAATGTGACAAAATTCAATTAAAAATTGGCCAAAAATTCAAGTAATTTTTAGCTCACTAATCGTATATTAAACAAAAAAAATCACAAAATTTTTTAATTTTTTTACAAAATATCAAATTTGAGATTATGTCACAAAATCATATGATGCACTTGTAACAATCAGAACACTTGTTTAGCAAAACAATCGATTTTTATCTCATTAATCATTGTTTTTTTTAATTTTTTTTAACAAAATATTCAAATTAAAACGATGATTAGAACGAAAATTAATTTATTTTTATCAAAATACTCACCAAAAAATGCGAAGAAATTAATATTGTCAAAAATCGATTATGATAAGATCAATCACCAATGACGTCCAAAGAGAAAAGGGAAATGATAACAAATTGCTATTTGCATCACTCCGTGCAATGCTCTCCAATACACAAACGACCAAAATGTATTCAATACTAATGAATGCTGTATGCGGTACAAAAAATGCCTGCAACACAAACACACTCACTTCACATACGCACCGCCAGAGAATGTAAAGTATAGAGAAGGTGCAGGTTCGACTGCGAACATTTGATAGATTCAGATCAAGGAATTCGGCGCATTTGTTAACATTGTAGGTCGGAATTCGCCTCGCAATTTTAACATTTTTAACAGTTCTCCACATATTCAACAAAGAATATGAGAGAAAGAAATATATGTATGTATTTTCGGCATATGATGGCATGGCATATATGCCAAAGCAGGTAATATGAAGAGAGATAAATATATTAACATGCCCATGACGATTTTCGTTTTGCTTGTTTTATATTTTATTTCATTTTGAACAGCGAAAAATGTGTACAAAACACACCTCTCACACAGAGAACATAAACAAATTTTTTATGTTCTTGTCTCACATGCCCAAGAATATGAAGAGACATAAATATATGTACTTATGTATACATGCTCCTTATGATGCTCCCAACAACAGCATTGTGATATTTTCATGCTTCAATTTTTCTTTCAACTTGGGAATCGCAATGTATGCAATTACATATGTATGCTTTTGCGTTTTGCCGTCGGCAATTCAATATTGACATGTAAACATTATTATGATATGAGTATATTTTGTATGAATGCATGCATAGTAATATTTATAGTCAATTTGGACTTGCATATTTAATAATTTTCTTTGATTTTTACATAATATACTATTCTAATAAATATTTTTGTATTATATTATATTTCCTATTAATAGAGATTAAATATATCACAACAATTTATACATATGTATGTATGTGTGCATGTATGTACATCTTCTATCATATTAATCTTATGTCTCTGCACATGCTCATATCATAATCTTATTATGTATACGCATGGGCGCATTCAGAAATTCAAATCATGATTTTATCACTTATCAATATAATGTGTTACATGCGCGCGCATTGATCTGCATGTTCATACATTAATATATACTTATATGTACATATATTTGCATACATTGCCGAACAAATAATGCACAAGCATACAAACATGCGTATGCGTACACATGTGAATATGTCACCAACAAAAAATTTAAGCATTGTTCTACAAAAACAACAATTGTCTAAATAGCAAAAGCATCACAAGTCAATATGGCAGCCGAATTGGCGAAGCTCAAATGTAGTAAATTTTACAACAAAAACGATTTCATTCATAAACGCAGGCGCATATGCCACAAGCGACCTCGCTTCATTCATAAAAACAGACGCCGTAACATCTCCCCGAGCATGCCTTTGCCTACAAGCGTCTTTTCGCGACGATGGCAATAGCTAAAAATCATAAATTGAACAACTTTCTGATGATTCTTCACAGAAAAAAGTGACAAAAGTGGCAACATAGTCGTTGTCGATTTACAATATTTGTCTAAAATATTTTTCCGTGACTCGCAAAAATCTGCGTCGATATGTATTCACGCTCATACATATGCACACATATTTACGCTGGTTTGTTGGCGGAGCTGTACAGCGGCAAGGGAAGCGGTGACAATTGGCGGCCCTTCGTTTATTTTTTTCGGCACAGCTTGGATTTTCTATCATCACAAAAGTGCTGAACACAATGAGCGCGACAGACTGCAAGCGACATTTGTCAAATATTAGAATACACACGTTCTTAGGGACACATTTATTGAGGCAGCTATATAACTGTGTCCATAAGATCGTGTGTATTCGCACTCAATGTGTTCAGCACTTGACTCTTTGACAAAACGCAAGTTTCGGCCATTGGTTGACCGTGACAACGGAGATGCGAAAGAAGCGTGCGACACTTGTTATTATGAATGTATGTATATACATATCTATATGGCTCGCATTTGCTTTCGTAAACATACAGACAAATGTGCGAAAGAAATAATATACATATGCATGTGTCATAGAAATTCTATTGGTACAAATATGGAAATGATAACGAAATAATGCGAATATGCATATTTCATGAAGGTCATTCATTTTTTTAAGAAATGGAAAGAATGAATGGAATTGTTTATATGAGCACATTTAAGTTCATTTTATAATAGACGAAATTAATACAATTATTTGAAATAATAATTTATTTCAAATTATTTTTTATTTAATTTTATCACATACAATTTTTACCATTTCTCGGAAAACAATGATTCTTATAACACAAAGTAATCACGCATATGTGACAATGGTTCATATAATTCAATATAAGCATGCATATGTCACTCAGAGAATGCTTTTTTACATTCTCTGTGTGACTTTATATATTTTGTATATTTTTCTACAAAGCAATTCTCTTTATTTATTTTCAGTCATTTTACATATATTTCTGCCACCGCACGTGCTCAATTCTGCTAAATAGCCAGAGCACGGCGAATTCCTTGATCTGATTCTATCAGCTCTGTTAGCCGCGCAATCGAACCGTCATACAGAATTCAATTTGCACCTTCTCTATATTTTTGAGTTCTCTGGCACCGCACACACATGTGTCAGAGAATATGAAGAGACCTGCTTTGGCATATGTGCCATGCCATCATATGCCGAAAATACAAACATATGTATATTTCTTTCTCTCATATTCTTTGTTGAATATGTGGAGAACTGTTAAAAATGTTAAAATTGCGAGGCGAATTCCGACCTACAATGTTAACAAATGCGGCGAATTCCTCCATCTGAATCTATCAAATGTTCGCAGTCGAACCTGCACCTTCTCTATACTTTACATTCTCTGACTTTACATTCTCTGACTCAGCGGCCATATAGTAGCTCACAAAATTATGCAGCCGATGTATTGGGGGTGGTGCATACTGATGTTTGCGGTCCGGTAAATGTTGCAACGATCGGTGGAGCCCGATACTTCTTAACCTTCATGGATGATAAAACGCGCTATATATTCGTGTATTTTTTACGGCACAAAAGCGAGGTGTTCGAAAAATTCAAGGAACTTAAAGCAATGGCAGAGCGTCAAACTGGGGAGAAATTAAAGATATTAAGAAGCGACAATGGGACAGAGTTTGTCAACAATTTTTTTGATGAATATTTAAAAGCGAATGGCATTTTACGGCAACTTACGGTCCCGTATATGCCACAGCAAAATGGTGCTGCTGAGAGGTTAAATCGCACTCTACTTGAAATGGCAAGGTGTATGTTGCTAGGTGCAGGTCTCGAACACTCGTTATGGGGTGAAGCGGTATCAACGTCCGTGTATTTGCGGAATCGTTCTCCAATCAAAGCGTTAGATAGTGTAACGCCTTATGAAGCATGGCATGGGCATAAGCCAACGGTTGCGCATTTAAGAGCGTTTGGATCATTTGCAGTGGCACTTGATAAACGGCAGCGAGACAAATTCAAGCCAAAGGGTAAAGAATATGTTATGGTAGGATATTGTGACACTTCAAAAGCGTATAGATTGTACGATAAAGAAGCAAAGCGTTTAATTGTTAGTAGGGATGTATACTTCATCGAGCAAACGCAACACAAGCAACAGCATGAGGCAATTTTAGACGTATTGAATCCGATACATGTTCACGTTTCCGATGATGAGCAGATGGCTCAGGTACCTGTCATTCAACTTGATGAGGCAAACGATAACGCGAACGAAGATGAAGTTGTAGATGATGGTGGCATGCAGCCAGAGAAAAGTGATGACGATTTCGAGTCTGCTGAAGATGAACCAACTCCGCTTAAACGTGGGCCAGGTAGACCTAAATTAATTCGTACTGGTGAATGCGGTAGACCGAAAAAACATCATAATTACTTAAGCTTGTTGACGTTTGACGATATTAAAGTACCTGATACAGTAGGTGAGGCGTTATCAAGTGAACTTTCTGGCGATTGGTACAATGCAATGAAAGTTGAATACGAATCGTTGTTGAAGAACAAGACTTGGGAACATGTGAAGCTACCAAGAGAGCAAAAACCAGTGCGTAATAAATGGGTGTTCGCGATCAAAAGAAATAAGGATGGAAATGTAGAACGGTTTAAAGCGAGGTTGGTTGCGAAAGGGTGTTCGCAAATTTACGGTGTAAACTATACCGAGACTTTTTCACCCGTCTTACGTTACAATACCATCCGAATGATTTTTGCGATAGCAGGGGAATACCGTTTGCACTTACATCAAATGGATGTATCCACCGCTTATTTGAATAGAGATTTGTCTGAAGATATTTATATGAATCAACCCGAAATGTTTGTGGATAAGCGTTATCCTGATCATTGCTTGAAGTTAAAGAAAGCTTTATATGGCCTTAAGCAATCCGGTCGCCAATGCAATATGAAATTAGATTCCATATTGAAGCAGATAGGATTCAAACAGTGTGAGTATGAACCGTGCGTATATGTTATGCACAGGGGCAAGCAGTTGAATATTATAACCGTTTATGATGATGACTTACTGATTGCCAGCTCGGATTACAGTCACTTAAAACTTATAAAGGATATGATATCAAATAAAGTTGAAGTTGTGGACAAGGGTCAAGTCCAGCGCTTTTTAAGCATGGAAGTTGAGAGAGATGGTGGAACTGGAGTTATTGCTATTAGACAGAAGGGACATATTAAAAGGTTATTGCGCGAGTACCAAATGGAAAATTGTCGACCGATCGCCATCCTTTTAGATCCAGGACACCAAGTTGTGTGTAATGACCAAAATTGTAAAAAAGCAGATCAGGTGCAGTATCACAGTACTCATTGGGTCACTTATGTATCTAGCTGTGTGCACGCGACCTGATATCTTGCACTCGGTTTGTAAGCTAGCACAGCGTAACAATGATCCACATGTAGAACACTTATCAGCACCGAAGCGCATATTAAGGTTTTTATGCACCACACAAGATATGCAACTGAGGTATAACAAAACCGGTAAACCAATTGAGTGTTTTGTGGATTCCGACTGGGGTTTCGACACAGGTGATCGGAAATCGTATACTGGGTATGCAGTTATGTTAGCCGGAGGAGTGTTTTCATACGAATGTAAAAAGCAGACGACGGTAGCGCTTAGCAGCACAGAAGCCGAATACATGGCGCTAGCATGCGTTGTTAAAGAAACTGTTTACTTGAAGCAGCTATTAACTGAAATGGAACTCGAATGCCCGGATGCGATGATAGTGAACGGAGATAATTTAAGCGCGATGAATTTAGTCAAGAACCCCGTATACTACGCTCGAAGTAAACACATTGATATTAAATATCATTTTATAAGAAATATCTATCGAGGTGGCGAAATCGAACTTAATTACTGCAGCACTAGTAATATGATTGCAGACATATTCACTAAGAACCTAGCCAGACCTAATCATGAAAAATTTTTTAAAATGTTGAACTTGAGTTAAATATATTTACTTGTAATGCTCAAATATGTTCGTTGAGGTGGCGCGTTGAAATGCAACCCTTTAGCAACTTACATTTTTGAGTAACCCTGATTTTTAGTTTTGTAAAAAACCCAAAAACCAGAACATTCTTTTCACTTGCATTTTAACTTTTGAATAAACTACATCTTTTTTGTCTTTTTTAATTGAACATTCCAAAGCGTATATACATATACTGTATATGTATATACAGTATTGAAATAATTATAGGGACATCAGCTTTATTCACATATTTTGTAGCACAGATTTGCATACATTCGTTCCACAATATTGAATTAAACTGTAATGTTATCAATCAGTACTTTAATTAAACACACTGTGTACTGTAATAGTCATTGCATTGCCACAAAAAATAATGATTAATTTAGTTATTTATTAGTTTGTCCAGAAAACTGGTAAAGATCGCAACGAAATTTTCTGAAATTGAAAGTCTACTTAAAGTTTTGTTGAAATGAACTGTATTACTTAACAAGTAAATTCCTATGCCCGGGGCATAGGCTAGCTGTTGCGACGTCAAACACGTATACTCACACGTATACTCTTCTGCCAGCTTCAGAAAAAACGAAACCATGCTCGTATATCTATGAATAGCTTGGTTCGGCAGCAGCGTATGGCGAAGCTAATTATTTCAGTTGCGTTTCAGAATTCTGTGAGCTAGCACATATGCGCAAGTTTAATTTTTTATACTGCCAGAAAATACCCCCTTGCGTAATTTATAAAAATGTTTAAAATTGAATGGGAGACAAATTTTTTTTTTGTTGAAAATATGCAGGGAGAAGCCCATTACCTCATTTGTAATAAAGTGATTGCACATCTTACACGTTATGCATTATGTAGACATTATAAATCCTCCCACAATCGGTATGATTTAATTTTAAGTACCGAACGATCAAGTCTGCTTTTTCAAAAAAAAGCAGAATACTATTTAAATTATTTCGATTATATTGATAATAATAACAAAAATAACAGTAAAAATAAAAAACAACATGAGTATCCCAAAGAAAATAATACGCTCCAAAAAGAAAAAGCCTCTTATATTGTATCGCTATCACTAGCAAAACAATGCCGTCCATTTACCGATGGGGTGTTCTTTAAAGAACTATTTGAAAATGTTTTAGAATGCTTTGGAGAAGAAGGCAAAACATTGTGTAGAGTTATTGCGACTATTCCACTTTCAAAACAAACTATTGCCCGTAGAACTGAAGGTATTAGCTTATATATTCAAAATTGTATGCAAAAACGGCTGTATGATTGCAAATTTTTTTCTTTGTGTTTGGATGAAAGCATGGATAGTAACAATTTGTGTCAACTGGTAATGTGTGTTAGAACCATAAATGCAAATTTTGAAATTTTCGAAGAAATTGTTTGTATTTTATCGTTGCACGGTAATGTCAAAGGCGAAACTTTATATGAAGCCGTAAATGAACATGTTTTTTTTATAGTTGATAAGAATAAATTGAGTTCAATTTGTACCGATGGGGCCAAAGTCATGGTTGGCAAAAAGAAAGGGCTTGTTGGTTATTTACTTAAAAATAATATAAAAATTCCCACCTTTCATTGTATAATAAACCAACAAGCCCTTTTTGCGAAGGAACTTAATATGGTAGAGGCTATGGATATAGCCATAAAAATAATAAATAAAATAAAAGGAAAAATAATAAATAAAATAAAAGGAGGTCACCATGCCCTCAGCCATCGAAAATTCAAACAATTTTTAGACGAATTGCACGCCGAACATGGAGATCTACTTCTATATACCGAAGTTTGTTGGCTAAGCCGAGGCAAAAGTCTAAAAAGGGTCTTTGACCTGCGAAAAGAAATTGTATTGCTTTTGGAGCAAGATTCTTCTTCCTCTTCACAAACTCTTCTCACCTCTTTGAAAAGTCCAGATTTTTTATTGGACTTAGCTTTTTTGTGCGACTTCACAGAATTTTTAAATAAATTAAACCTCTCGCTCCAAGGAAAAAATAAAAACATATTCGATTTGTTAACTTCAATAGACAAATTTGGATACAAACTCAAAATTTTAATAGAACAGGTTAAGAAAAATGATTCAACAAATATGCCATGTACAACAGCTATTATCCAGGAATTTTCCAATCAAAACAAATTATAAACATATGCAGATATAGTTGACCGCGTTTTGAAAAATTATGAAAATAGATTCAGTGATTTTAATATCATTCGCAATGTAATAGAGCTTCATAATAATCCCTTATATTGCACCCTTCATAACCAAGTCCCTGAGGTTCAAGAAGAATTACTAAAGATGCGGAGTGATTTATCATTGGCTATTGAATCAGGGATTAATTTTTGGAAGAAAATAGATGAAACAAAATATTATAACATAAAAACACAAATTTTTAAATTATATTCCATGTTTGGATCCACATATAGCTGTGAAGTTTCATTTTCAACACTTAAATTTGTCCTAAATAAGTATAGAAACAATCTTTCGGATCAACATATAGCTGACCTCATTCGAATTAAGGAGTATAATTCTGAGATAAATGTGGAGAAAGTAATGGAAAACGCACTGATCAACATTTGTACAAACTGAACTTAAATCATTTTCATCAACATTATCAAAAAAATTTGCTCATTATTTATTCAGTGTATTTTTCTGCCAACACAGTTTGCAGCAACGCTTTACGCACACAAGTGAAAGCTACATATGTACTATTGCATTGGACAACACTGGTATAGAGCCATCCTACGACATATTAGGCAGAAAATTAAAGGCCCTGCAGATACGGCCTTAATCTCATACAACATATTCAATGATGGTTGGGGAACAATCAAAAATTGTTTGTCACTACACTATGCAGACAAACGCGAACCTAGGACTCTAGAACACGAACTAGGAACATTATCCCAAAAACACTTCAGCGTAGAGCAATTCTACGCAAGAGTCAATCACCAACTATCGCTGATAATAAACAAAATAAAGAGTCATGATTATTCAAGAGAAACAAATAATGTTCTACTGGAAATCTATAGGAATCGAGCCCTTGATATATTTTTGGAAGTTTTATTGTTTATTTAACCCTTAACCACCTGAGCTCTTTATCAGTTACGTAACCACCAGAGCACGGTCACAGTGACCGCATCGGATACACTTGAATTTTCTTAGGATTTTAAGGTTTTATTATAAGAATACATTAATAAAACTCTTTAATATATATTAAATTATTTATTTAACTGGAAAAGGAACAAAAACAAAACAAATTTTTCTCATAAATGTGAACAATTGAATTGCTGGCACATTTTAACTAAAATTACATACTAGTTTACATACTGAGATCTATCCACATAGGATCAAAATGTTATATAAAATTCTGACTTTCTTTAAAGAATATAAAAATATTATAATGACATAAAAAAATAAAAGTTAAAAAAAATCAAAACTTCGAGAAAATTACGGGGGGTTATTTCTTACAATTTTTCACGGCAATTTTTGCACATTTTGTTAAAACATTCCACACAGATTGGATTTTTACATATAAAACACAAATGAAATGTTTTTCGTTTCTTCTTGAGATCACAAGTTGAATACGTTTTACGTTTTTCAAGATGATCAGCTTCAGAGACAGAAGGCAATTTTTCTTATATTTTCAAGATCCGGCGAATAGAAGTTTTGATGTCACGAGCAGTGTGCTTGTTATTTTCTCGACGATTCATGTGTGGCATGGTCAGATCTTCTGCTAGCTGCTTCATAAATTTAAATCTACTTCTAGTTTTCTTGGCCTGATTTTGCACGCTCATGACATAAGTATTGGAAGCTGATAACTAACAGACGATAAAAAATGCACAAAGGCCATCTTTGCGTTCGTCACGCCGTGGTATAGTTCGCACACCTTTGATCCAATAAATCAACGCCAATTTTAGTTTCATTGTAGTATAATATTATTTCGGGCTTTTTTGTATTATCGTCTACGTTTGCTGTATGGTGCATGCTGGAAATTAACACCACAGCATCGTTTTTTCTCGGCACAAAAGATGCAAAAGTAATATTTTTAGTAAAACCGAAAAGCGAGGTTCCAATTTCTCGTCGCCGATTTGGTTTGAATTCTGGCGGAATTTCTGTTTTATTTTTTTTTTACCCAGTACCCACAAGAGATAACTTTTTATCTTTCAAAACATCGACTAGTTCAACTGAACAAAACCAATCTATAATTCCTAAACCAGTTTTCCGATTTACATAATTTTTTTCTTTAATTCTTAAATCATATTGAAATAAAATGGTGAAGAAGGTTTTTCAAAAACATATTATTTATTTCTTATTAATTTTTTCTTCTGAAAGGTTAACAAAATCAATGATTTTTTTTTCGTTCATCTGAATAGGTTCAACATAAAAAAATTAAAATTATATCAGTAACTTGAGGAAATTTTCATATTTTTGGCACTTAGCTTATACTTAAGTACATTTCTAAAGTAATTTTTAATAAGTTTAATAACACAGTACAACCAGATTAGCTGGGGGGTGACTTGGAATTTCTCACCCCACAGACAATAATCCCAAAAATGTTCCACAGTGTAATGAGTGAATCAACCGTTTTCGATATAACTTCATATAAACGATCGGGAAGCGAGCTATATTTTATATATACATATATATATTTTTTTTGGTCGGAAAAAACCACCATCTTCACTCGTCCAGCTCATGTGCTTGCGCGCAAAGAGCAGTCGTAAAGCTTTACGTGCATCATTTAACGGTGGTTTTTTTTAAGTTTCATTCATTTTAGATTGTCAGCCGACGAAATCACACGTTTAACTGTAGACACACTGGCTGTAACACCGCAAATTTATTTAATTTTGGGTGCTGAAGAGATGTGAATTGGATGGATCTCGCACAATATGCCTCCTGACTGCCGCAGCGGTGGCGTGTTTGACTCCGCCTTTCATGTTTGTGCCATATTCTGCTTTGTTTCTCAAAAAGTTACTCACAACATTTTGCCTTCGTCCAATTTTTTGAGCGATTTTGCGATGGCTAAGATCACTTTCACGATAGGCTTCGATTTGGCCTCTTTCATACTCGGATAATTGTTCTCCGCGTCCCATTTTTCATTTAATTTAAAGAAAATATACGAAATAAAAAATTTGTATCAAAAATGTGTCGCCACACCGCCAAGTTTAATCGCAAACTAAAAATCTTTCAGCTGAACCTATTCAGTTGAACCAATAAATTGCACAGAAATTAGCGAAAAAAATAGCAAAACAGAATATGCAAATTAACGGTACTTAGCAAGCGGTTCTTTACTAGCGCACATTGATTGACACAAATATAAAGTTAAAACGTTTAAAAAAAAACATACGTACGATCAATATGTGATAAAAAATTCATGAAAATGCAAGCGAATTTATGTGAACCTATTCAGTTGATCGGCAATGTACATTTCTTCAATGGGACTGGAAGCCTACAAGACGTTAGCGACAGCTTTAAGAATACTACTCACTATACCTGTATCAGTTGCATCTTGTGAAAAATGTTTTAGCAAACTTAAATTGATCAAATCTTACTTGGGATCGACCATAAGTCAGAGTAGACTGTCCAATCTTGCGATTCTCTCAATAGAATGTGAAACTGCTTCAACTTTAAATTACAATGATATGATATGTGATTTTGCAGTGATCAAAGTTCTAAAAGTGCATCTTTAAGTTCTATCACTATTTTTAAGAAAGATATAAGCCAAAAGATAAATGACAAATTCAAAGACTGAAGAGTATTCGAGTAAAAATTAATATTTTTCATTGTTCTTCAGATTATTACATTGTGAGTGTACAACTCTTTATCTTTCATAATAAATTTTGTAAAAAAATTTGTTGAAGTATTTTTCTGAATATTAACAACGAAGATCGTTTTGCCGCCCCAAGACATTGCGCCCAGGGCGACGGTGCTTTTCTTGGATTTCAGACACTATTTGCAACAAAGGTTTGTAATGAAGATGGAGTCGTTTTTACCCAATGCAATACGATTTCAGAGTCTGTCCAAAATGTAATTTTTTCGAATCGTCGATTCAACATTGGCGCAATTCGTGACTATAATTTGGCAAGAAGATGTGCTGCCAAGAGCTCGAGACGCGGAAGAGACTTGGACTCTATACTTTGCAGTAAGCAGCGTACATTTGACACCACTAGGCGATTGGCTTCGTATGTATATGCAGCATCCGTACGCTCTTATTGAAGCGTCAGAGAAGCCATGTATTTGGCATATAGCACTCGACTCTAGATTTACGTACCGAGGAATGCTAATTGATGACAGCTGCAGTAGGTTGGTTGGTGAAATTTTGCCAGCTAGTATCAAGGCGCAATGGAATCGACTTATCCCAATCTTGGATCAAAAGCTCTTGCAATAAGATTTTTGCTTTGGTAATTAGTGGGGCTAATTATCTAAGAGGATCGAAAAGGCGAGCAGAGACTGACAGTATGTTTCGTTTAGTAGCTCGCAGATCATTAAAATTAGCATCCAAAACAAATCGAAACAAATCCTCATTCGGCAATTTAATTAATTGTATTAGCATCGCTGAATATTTGTAAACACCGAATTGCAAGAAATGGTGCAGGTGCAGTGCCGTAAGTGACGATGTTAAGTCGAAAAATCTGAATTTGCTCCGAGGGATGCTCTCTCCACACAATGAGCTAACAGTTTCGGTCTTCTTCATGTATGATTATTTGGCGGTACATTTTAGTAATGTCTGCGGTTAAAGCGTACTTATCTAAACGAAAACGAAGAAGAGTTGAGTACAATTCTTCTTGGATGGTTGGTCCTACCATCGACTCAACGCATCAAAAACAACTCATAATTTTGTTGTTTTGTTTTCGGGCCTCAAAACACATTGATGTAGGAAGTTCCTCCAGAGCCTAGAATTTTTAGACTACTGAATATATTGACGTTAAGTCTTCTTCAGTTTGGCATAATGTGCTATTTACTTCGGGAGGAGGACTAAGACTGCTGACATACATATTTGCCAGACACAATCCATCCCAAAAGAGTTTTCTGTAGCGTTGGTTGATTACGGCCACTTTTAGTTTGACCAACCGCTAACAAATCGAAAAAGGTTTCTGCTCCTAACAACATATCGATCTTTTGAAATTTTTGGAATTCTGGATCCGCCAATTTAATATTGTGCAACCATTAATATTAATGGTATGGTCTGGATGATTAGCCGAAATACATCGCATAATTCCGCCGAAAATTCATAATTATTTACGCGCGACTTAACAAATGATCTTAATTTGGCCCCCACTTTTGTACTTGAATTTCCAATCCCTATAATATTTAAAGTCCTGTTTTGGCGTCGAATTCGCAGTTTTTGGGCCAAGTCCTCCGTTTCGTTTCCAATGGGTATAAGATAGTTTATTAGAAGAGAGATAGAATCTTTTGGTATTTTAATGGAAATAATATTATATTCCCATTGCTATTAATGAGAGTTCCCAGTTTAATATTTTGCAGTTTATTGAAATCTATTCCGAACTTAGTTATCTCTTCTTTTGTCAACATGCTTCCGTAAAATATTCCTAGCTTTGATACAGCTTTCCTGAATGTGTTCGATATTGTCCTGTATAATTTTTAATTTAAGTGTAAAGTCGTTGTATTGGATATGGCTTTGTATTTCGTTGTTAACTTTATTTATACTATTTAATTTCGAATTTATTATGTTACGGTCGCTTGCTATAATAGACTTGAGTTTAGAGAAAGTTTTATTAAAGTGTGTATTAATGCTTATCTGACTATTAAGATTTTTAATTGCATTATGGTTATTTGTATCTATTGAATTCAGATGTACTTCTATTTCTTGCCTATCGTTATCATCCATAGTGCCGAATAACCATTTTTGAGCTGTTCCAGAAATATTAATTAGGCCTCTTCACTGTCTGTGTGGTATTAAAGTTAAAGCTTTGCTTTTTATATTGTTAAGTTGCATTTCCAAAATTTCTGCTTTTTCCTGTAGGCCAGCATGTTCTATATTTTTGTGAATTGTGTCGATTATACCTAATATTTCCTCTATATTTATTATACATATGTAGTATAGTGTCGTAGGTTTCTGCAAGTTGGACGTCTTCGATCCATACTTCCATGTATCCAAGATTAGTTTCTATTTTTTCTATTGTGAGAGGAGGTTGGATTGGTGTCAATGCCAGTAGTATCATCACAGAGGTAAGGATCCATTTCAAATTTCTTTTTTCTTTTAATATTGGAAAAGTGTATGTTTTGTAAATTTAGTTTGCGATATCTTGGTTCGTATTTATGCCTAACAGCCTTATAGTTCTTCACATACCCTTCCTGTTCCGTATTTTGAAAACTTTCGCGCTGTTCGCTCAATTTTTCCATTGTACGTTTTTTTTTATCCTATAGAGTTTTGTATATTTTGGCTTTATCTTTTCTATCTTCAATTACATCTATAGGTTTTGCTTTTATCGTGGAGTGGACTGAGTCGTTATACCATTCTATACTTTTAAAAACTTTTTCTTGAGTTGATAGTGGTGATTTCATGGCTTCCATTGTTCTAAATTTTCGAAAATAGTACTGTGTAGCCTTTCTACATCAGCGTTTTCTGTGTGATTATTTGATTTTGTAAAATGAATGTCAATAGATTCCTGTCTTAAGAGTTCTTTTATGTTTACTGAGTTAAATTCGTTGTCTGTTATAATTTTTGTTGGCTTACCTCAGAGAGAGAGATAAAGTCTAATTTCTTCTACGATTGTGAGGCTGTTTCTATCTTCTAAAGCTAGTGCCATTGCATATTTTGAAAATTTATCGAAAAAAGTGATAAAACAATGTTTTTTGTTGGCCTGTATTTTTCCTTAATAGGTTTTCGGTCGTATTTCGCTTTATTGCATATTTCGCAGTTATTTATATATTTTTGTATTTACTTCTTTAGATCGTTGTAGTAAATTAAGGTTTTTAGTCCTTCATAATTTCCGTTAATTCCTCCATGTCCAGTTTCGTTTTTATGATATTTCGCTATGTATCTATAAGCTTCATCTTCATTCTGCATGTCTTTGGCATGGTGCGTACATTTATAAAATTTTATTTTTCTGTTAAACAAGTCAATTAATTTTTGCTGAACTTTATTGTATTCGTGGTCCGGTAGTTCCGAATATATTCCTACTTTGCCGTTTCTTAAGAATCGCCTGAATATGTCGGACATGTAATCCGTATTTATATCTTCTTCGCTAATAGAAATTTTATGTTTTCCATTTACAAATTGTGACTCCTGGTTTTTTGAATGAGTAAGGATTATCTGTGTTGTTAACGGCATTTTCCAAGATACCAAAATGGTCATGCAATTCCTCTTCTTGAGAGTGGATTGTTGCCATGGTACTCATATTCTCATTTTCCTGTAGGATATTAATTTCACCTGCCTCTGCATTTATTCTGCTCATAAAGTCAGCGGCAGTGTTGTCCTTTCCCTTGACATAACTTATGTTAATGTCGTATTCTTCTAATTTGAGAAGCCACCTCTGTAATCTAGGATTTATATCTTTTTTATTTTTAAAATATAGCCACTTAAGCGATTGATGGTCTGTCATGAGGTCGACTTGTCTCCCATAGATATACGGTCTGAAATAGTTGACCGCCCAGACTATGGCTAGCATCTCTTTTTCCGTCGCTGAGTATTTTCTTTCGTGGTGGTTTAGTGATCTGCTTGCATAGCTTATGGGATGTCCTTCTTGTGTTAAAATAGCTCCAATTGCAAAATCACTTGCATCTGTTGTGACGGAGAATTCGAGTTTGAAATCCGGATACTTGAGTACCCGTGGGTTCGTCAAAAAATCAATTTCTCGAACGAATTTGTATATTGGGGGTCACGAATGTTAATTTTAGCTCCCTTTTTCAAATAAGCCTTGAGACACTTTGGCGTAATCCCTTATACATTTTCTGTAATAGCCGGTCATGCCCAAAAACGGTTTTATTTGTTTAACCGTTTGCGGTAACTTCAGTTCCTGTATGTTTTTTATTTTGTTCATATTTGGTTTGATTCCCTCTGTGGTTAGTATATGGCCTAAATATTATGTTGACTTTGCAAATAATTTGCACTTATCTATCTGAATTTTTAAATTTTATTCTGTTAATTTGTTAAAAAAATTTTGAATACTTTCTGTGTGCTCATCGATATTTGTACTAAATATTAATATGTCGTCTAGATAGACTACACAGATTTTATTTATATATTCCCTAAGTACTGAATTTATTAGGGGTTGGAAGGTGACCGGGGCGTTTTTGAGCCCGAATGGCATTCTGATGAATTCATAGTGTCCTAAAGGGGTTGAGAATGCTGTTTTCTTTCTATCGCTTTCTTTAATTAGAACCTGGTGAAATCCTTTTGCAAGATCCAGGGTTGTGAAGTATTGAGCTCTTCCTAGTTTCTCTAAAATACTATCTATATTTGGTATCGGAAATTTGTCATTAACAGTGATTTCATTAAGGCTCCTGTAATCGACGACTAGCCTCCCTTTTCTTTCGCCAGAATTGTCTATTTTCTTCGGTACTATCCAAAGGGGTGAGTTATATGGTGAATTACTTTCCTGTAATATTCCCTGTTCTAGCATATCCTTAATTTGTTTCTGTATTTCCTTCTCATGTATTTGGGGATAGCGATATATTTTTGCGTAAGATGGTCTGTCCGTTGTTGTAATTATTTCGTGTTTAATTTTATGTGTATGCGTTAGCATCTGTCCTTCAGTAAAGAATAATTTATTATTTTTTTTCACTAACATTTTTAGTTTATTTACTTCCTCGTCATTCATATTTTCATGATATAATTTGTTTACGATTTCCGCAATAGAGTTTTCCTCTGGGTAGCTTTCAATATTGTGGATTTCCTCGTAGTTGAAGGGGCATTTATTTATAAAATGTGTTTTCACTGTATTAATTTCTATACAACTTTCTCCTAAGTTAATGATTGTTTCCATTGGTTTCAGGATATTTTGTCCTATTATATCGTCAAAATTCCTATCATTAAAACTTGTTACCTTCCAAGCAATATAACTGCTTTTGTTGAATTCTTTTGGTAGTAGTGTTATTAGATCGTGTGTTATAACGTTTTTTTTCGGACAGGGTATTAAAGAGAAGTGTTTTATTTAATTTGCTACGTTTATAATGAGAGAAAATGTTTTCGTCAATCAACGAGGTGGTAGATCCGGTATCTACTGGTATTTTATTTTGTTGTAACCAATGGTTAGTTCGACTATCGGTAAATCTGATTGTGACCCTGCAATGGAAAATTTGATTCTTGGATATGATCAACTTCCATAGGTTGTACTTGATTGTTACTGTAGCGTCCCGGCTGGTGTTGTCGGTTTTGTCCTGAGGTTCTGTTTTGCCTAATGCTATTATTGGAGTTGAACCATTGCCTATCGTTTTGTCTTGTTACGCCTGATTCAAAGCGATTAGCAAAATTTCTGCTCCTCGACGTATTGGTGAATCTATTATTATTGGGCATTCTATTGGTATTAAGATTGTCTTTCATGTCATTATTATTATTATTGTTATTATCATTCTTATTATAATTATTATTGTAAAAATAATTCCTTGTACCGTTGTTGTTATAGTTTATTAAGCCTGTTTCTTCTAGGGTGTAGTAAGCTAATCTAAGCGAATTTATATTTCTCGCATACACTATTGAAGATAAGTGTGGCGATATGTTGCTCAAAAATGTTTTTAGAATAAGAGACTCATTAATGTTTGGGGAAAACTCTAATGGTTTCTCCGAATCTTCGTCATACTTAGCATTAATTTTATCTAGTATGTTTCTTAAATTGTAATAATATTGACTTACGTTATAGTTTTTCATCGATATTGCTCGATGAAGGAGTTGGTTATACGTTTCCCGAACTCCAAAGTTTTTGATCAGGTCTGGACAACCCGGAGTGCTTCTCCTTGTATTTTGACCGGGAGTTGTTGTTGTTCTTTGTTGTTCATTTTTTCGAATATTTTAAATTGATTTGTTACTGAGTTTGTTTTTCTTTATTTATTTTTTTCACTTAATATCATAAATTGATTTTTAAAAGAGTTTGTTTTTATTTATTTATTTATTTCACTTAATATCTTAAATTGATTTGTAAAAGAGTTTGTTACTATTTATTTATTTTTTTCACTTAATATTCTTTAGAATATTTTTCGATAAGCGTTAGAACTGTGATTCCGTACAATTCTTTGGAGTTGTACGCCGTTCGACTGCGCCAGAAATGAGAAATGTGATTAAAACAAACGTACACTTCAGTGTCCAAATTATTTCTAAACTTTTATTGAATAAAACTGAAATTTCTTAGTCTAATTCTTCATTTACAAAATTTGTTTAGTTGGCATTCTATAATGTAGAGCAATATTGCAATTTTCGTAACATGACCACCGTGGAAAGAGATATGCAAAAAATATGAAATTTAGTAGGTATTGTGTTACTTGTGTTTAAATATGCTTTGGTTGCCTTTTATGCTTTGGTTACATTTATGCAGACCAGTCAATGTGGAAGTAGGGTGACGGCGACGTCGGTAGCGATTTGGCTTGCAACGACGGCGACGTAACTCGCGCAATGAAGGGGCTGATGGCTTAGGGATAATTCGCAGCTCAAAAAGTTTTGAAATTGTATTAAAAAAAATCAAACATTTTATATAAACTTACCACTTGGTTTTAATACCCACTGCTTTTGGGACGCAATATATATATAAGTATGTGGTTGTTCACTTCACGTTAACAATTTTATTAAAGAAACAGAAAGGTTATAATAAAAGCCTCCTGGTCGGATACCAGTGGAGGTGTATATGTTCTTATAAACGAAGTGGTGATGAGGTGTTGATTCAGCTGCTGCGCGTACAGGATCTCCAGATGAATAACAAATTATGTTTTAGATGCGTGCGGAATATCGCCGGATGAACAGAAACTGATGTTTTTGATGCGTCGAATAACGCCGGATGTAATAGAAAATGATGTATAATGCGTGCGGAATATCGCCGGATGAATAGAAAACTGATGTTTTTGATGCGTCGAATAACGCCGGATGAAATAGAAACCTGATGTGTTTGATGCGTCGAATAACGCCGGATGAAATAGAAAATGATGTAAAATGCGTGCGGAATATCGCCGGATGAATAGAAAACTGATGTTTTTAATGCGTCGAATAACGCCGGATGAAATAGAAAACTGATGTTTTTGATGCGTCGAATAACGCCGGATGAAATAGAAAACTGATGAAAAAAAGTGTTTTTAACCGCGTGCCGAATCTGCAACTAGGATAACGTCCGCCGATGTGTACGTCTCGAGACAAGTGATCGGAAAAGAAAAAAAAGCTTCTTTCAGGACGAGCCCTTTTTTGCTCGTTGGGCTGTGGAGAGTGTGGTCTCCAAGTGTGGAGAGTGTGCCAGTGTTGCTTTTTGAGTGTGAGTGTGACAGAGTTGCTTTTTGAGTGTGTTGTGTGGTGTAGTGGTGTATGAGGGCGGAAGGCTTAACTCATTTAGCCATCCCGGCCCCCCTAGGCGAATGTTCAGCCTAGCAATCGTTGGAGTTGTTGCAACGTTGCTAAGTCCGGACTTGCGCCGGTAGTGTGGCCGTTGACGATGGCGCCTGATGGGTACTGCGTTTCGCGGACGCCATAGACGGGGCTCAGGAGGTGGTGGCGGTCTTCGTCGTCGTGCCACACGGCTGGATTGCTGCGGTCTGCGAGTGGCAAGTGGCCGACCAACCTCACGTCTTGGGGTGCGGTGGAGCAGCGTGTGATGCTGCCTGCCACACATTTGGCACAATGCCCCAGAGTCACAGTCCTCCGTCGCGTGCGTGTGTGCCAAACAATTGTTGCAATGCCCATGCGCCTGTGCAACCTGCTGCCGCTGGATGGGTGACATGCCCTTGAAGAGCCCGCAGTGTTGCAGTCGATGGGGGCGGCGACAAAGGGGGCATCGTATGCGATGCGGCTCCGCTGGTGGTGACGGTGTGGTTACCACTGCTCGTGTGCCATTACGAGCTGCAGTTGACGGTGCTGATGCGGTGATTGTACGGGGCGCCGCTGTTGGGACAACCCCAGGACGGGGAACACTGATGGCCGATCGCAGTGTTGGTGTTGGAGTTGACATGTTTTCTGCATCCATGTTTGCCTGTATGGAGAGAAAGTCGTGTTTAGTTGCAATTCATTTCTATATATTATGCAATTATGCGATTTGTAACCAACTTTATTTGGTTTGTCAGAGTTTACTAATCTACCCATTATTTTTTAGTATATTTATGATTTATCATATGTGTAATTGATTTCGGTTTTAGTTATTAACGGATTTTTCAATTTCTGCGAGTCGGTATTATTGTACGGATTGTTTATTATGTGCATTTTCGTTATTACCTGCGGTTGGTAAGAAGCATAGTTTAACGAGCGGCCTCGTTAGAGTTCCGTTTTGAGTATGGAGGTCAACTACTCGTATGTGACCGTCGGAGCCGTGATGAAGCTTCTCTATGCGACCAAGCCGCCATTCTGTAGGGGGGAGACAGTCGTCGTGGATTAGGACAAAATCTCCAAGCTTTGGCGCCTTTTCGGGAGTTTTCCAGCGGTACCTTTTGTGAAGGTCCTTTATATACTCCTCCTTCCATCGGCGGCTGAAATTATGATGGAGAATTTTAATTCTTTCCCATCTGTTTTGTAAGGAAAGCGACTCCACGCCTGGCTAAGGTATGGCCAGAATGGGTGCTCCTTTGAGAAAGTGCCCTGGAATGGTTGGGTGGTCTCCTTCCTTGCTGGCTTGTTGTTAGTTGTGCTTTTATTCCGCGCCCGTTTGATATTAATATGTATTTTTACATATATGGTTATATTCGCGCCCGCTGGTTTTGTTTTTTATTTATTAGTTAGGTGGTTTTGTTTCCTTTTTTCCGCGCCCGTTTTTTTTTTTTTATAACTGCTTATTTTTTTTATACCGCACTGTGATGTATATATGTATGTATGTGTATTTTTATTTGCTTTTAATTTCTTTGTTTTCCTGTTTTTTTTGTCACTACCCAAACTTTTTTGGTGGGCTTTTTGTGGGCACTGTATCTTGCTTTTTTTCTTTTTATAATTTCACAAATGTAGTGCTTGCACTTGCGCACTTATTCACTTTTATTTGTCACTTTCACTCAATATATAAATATTTTTTATTTTTTTGTACTCTGTTTCAATTTTAGAGCACTTTGTATTTGTAACTGTTTTCTATTTCACTACACTTATACATGTATTTTCCACCAGCCACTTTTTCCACTTTTAGTTATTTATTGAAATTTTTTTTTTTTGCAATATATATATAAGTATGTGGTTGTTCACTTCACGTTAACAATTTTATTAAAGAAACAGAAAGGTTATAATAAAAGCCTCCTGGTCGGATACCAGTGGAGGTGTATATGTTCTTATAAACGAAGTGGTGATGAGGTGTTGATTCAGCTGCTGCGCGTACAGGATCTCCAGATGAATAACAAATTATGTTTTAGATGCGTCGAATAACGCCGGATGAAATAGAAAATAATGTTTTAAATGCGTGCGGAAGATCGCCGGATGAATAGAAAATGATGTTTTAGATGCGTGCGGAATATCGCCGGATGAATAGAAAATGATGTTTTAAATGCGTCGAATAACGCCGGATGAACAGAAACTGATGTTTTTGATGCGTCGAATAACGCCGGATGAAATAGAAAATGATGTATAATGCGTGCGTAATATCGCCGGATGAAATAGAAAACTGATGTGTTTGATGCGTCGAATAACGCCGGATGAAATAGAAAATGATGTAAAATGCGTGCGGAATATCGCCGGATGAATAGAAAACTGATGTTTTTGATGCGTCGAATAACGCCGGATGAAATAGAAAACTGATGAAAAACAGTGTTTTTAACCGCGTGCCGAATCTGCAACTAGGATAACGTCCGCCGATGTGTACGTCTCGAGACAAGTGATCGGAAAAGAAAAAAGCTTCTTTCAGGACGAGCCCTTTTTTGCTCGTTGGGCTGTGGAGAGTGTGGTCTCCAAGTGTGGAGAGTGTGCCAGTGTTGCTTTTTGAGTGTGACAGAGTTGCTTTTTGAGTGTGACAGAGTTGCTTTTTGAGTGTGTTGTGTGGTGTAGTGGTGTATGAGGGCGGAAGGCTTAACTCATTTAGCCACATTTATTGTCGTAAACCTTTTTGGGACTTGCCAACGCCTTCGGATAGTTTTCATCCGACATTTGAAACGCCTTTACCGTGCCCAGAACCTATCCAGACTCTCAAACAAACTCATGAAATTTTTAAATTCCGAATATTTTCCCTTGAATTTTGACAAATTCATTTTTGGGAGCTTTGAGCTGTGAGACGTTACGAATGATGTTTCAGCAGTAGATGTTCTATTTTTGGCCAAAATTGCTTGAATTATAGATTTTGTTTCTACAATTATGTCCTTTAACTCCCCTCGGGCCATGTCGTCTTCATCAATCTCTTCAATTTTAGATTGATATTTCATCAATTTCTCACTATGTGAGTTTAGTATATCAAGACGACATTTCAATTCGATTGGATCTAATGACAATTCTTTTCTAGAAGACCCGTTTTTATGCCCAAAATGCTACTTTTCGCCACCGTCCTTTGACGCTTTAATGACTTTAAGTCGATCAACTCCTTACTTGGAGAGAGGTTGGCGATAGTTGGCTTTGGCTTGCTCATTTTTGCTTGTTTAAATTAAATTTCCGAAAAAAACTATAAAGGTTGGCAACAGATATATTAAGAATCGACAACGAAAACGATATATATATATATATATATATATCGATTCCTAAATATACGAAAACCTAACCAATAAGGTATGAGAAATGAACAATCGCAATAAAGGTGGGCAACAAATATATTTGGAATCGGTTACGAAAACGAGAAAAAATAATATCGATCCCCAAGCCAAACCGATGAGGTATGCAAAATGAGCAATAGCCCAGTTGAACGTTCTTGAAAATTTTTTTTTAACGAGAAAATTTTCCAAAAACACGGATTGTAAAACTTTATTTCGTTTTAATTTTTTTGTCTGCAATATATAAAAAGTCGCACCTTAAAGTTTACTTAAGAATGCTACCGCAAATCCCACAATCCCCCTTTCACTTAGATGCATAGAAGTTAACACTAAACATACATATTTACGTTTCTCACCAAACATATTTACATTTCTTAATAATTATTACGAAACGTATAAGCATATTTTTGTTATACTTTCGCTGACTATCATTTCCTTTTTACGTCCCCAAATTTTGTTTAGCCCATTTCCGATCGTTGCACGCTCGACTCAAAAGTGTTGACGTAGCGTCTGCATTGAATGCACGGTCACGTTGCACTGCATGTGATGATCGCTGCTCACACACTTTTAATTCCAATAACTAATTTTTAACATAAGTTTCAATTCAGTAGTTAAGTGGTAGTTAATAAGTGCGGTTGACAAAAAGGTTGGACTAAGAAGACATAGTCTTCCCAACACGTAGTTAAGTAATAGTGACTAAGTGAAAAGAAGTGTAGCTGACTAAAAGGTTGGACTAAGAAGACATAATCTTCCCAACGAGTAATAGTGACTAAACGGAAAGAAATTATATAATAAAATAAAATCCTTTAAAAAAAAAACTAAAATAAAAAGTTTTTTTGTAATTGGCGCCCGAGCTAAAATCGCGAGAATTTAAAAAAAAAAATTCCTGAAAACCCTTGCCTGTAATGTCCGTCCACAGGCAACCGCGCGATAAAGTGTCGCTACCGAATCCCGAGTAGCAAGATATGCAAAAAGGACGAAATTCGAGCGATCGGTGCGGTAAATTAAGAAAAACAAAAAACAAACAATCAAATAATACTTATTAAAATTTAAATTGTGAGAAACATTTTTGTGTATAAAAAACAATCATCAAGCAGCAGAGACAACATTTTAAAATAAATAAAGCACAAATAAAGACAATTTACATTGGGAAATTTTAATGAAGCAACAACAATAACATCAGAAATAGCAACAACGAAACTGATCATCGATAACAACAACTTCAGAAATAGCAACAACGAAACTCATCATCGAAAACAACAACATCAGGAATAGCAACAACAAAACTCATCACCAATAACAGCAATAGCATCAGAAACAGCAGCAAGTAATAAAACAATGCAGCGGGTCTACCTAATATTGTAAGTCATTAATTATTTTAATATTTTAGATGCTATAGTAATAAAAAAACGTTTCAATAGTAAATAGAGATACCATACCTTTATACTAATTAAATAAGAAATAAAAAAAATAATAATAAACACAAAGATTAAATTATAGTTAACTTTGCGAATCAATATGGCTAACCCTAACAATTTAGTAAATCCACCCCTTCTTAACGTTCCAAATCCCAATTCCCCCCCAAACCATATGTCCACAGAAGACCTAGAGAACAGAATAGCGTCTATTTGTGCACAACAGTGTAGAAGTATAGTACAATCAATAATAAACCCTAACGCAGATATAAACTATGGAAACGACCAGACCATGGAAGAAAGGTACAGAGGAAACCTAAAGTTTAGTTTTTTAACTAAAAAAAAACATTTCAAATTCAAATTACATATGTACATATCTTTATTCAGGCTTTACAGTGATTATTTACATATAATACATACTTATACATTTTAAAAACTATATTAAAAAATCATAAAATAAAAAAACTAAAAATATTTCATTATATACATACATATCTTAATCTACACCTGTAAATTGTTAAAAACACATATTATATGTACTATATACGTATTTATAAAATTAAATTTAATCGGCGAGCTTTTTTCGCAGCAAATATGTCAATAACTTCTTTTGTTGTCACATTTATACGGCGATGAACCGACATCAATGCCAAACCATTTAATCTTTCCGTGCTTGTTGAGTTTCTGAGGTACGTCTTTAAGCTCTTCATAGTTGAAAAAGATCGCTCAGAAGAGCATGTAGTAACTGGCAAAGTTACCAAAATTTTTAAAAGAAAATGCATGCTTATTTCGGGTTCGTTGCGCCATTTTGTTTGCCAAAGCTGCATTTCAGACTTAATGTAATTGTCGTTTAAAAAATTTTCATAAAATGAAAAAGTTTTTTCGTGAAATACTGTGCCAGTCTTTACACACTCTTTTGGTAGCAATTTGTAAAGTTGTGTCACTGTTACATTATGCTTTTCAAATCTTAGTTTTAATTGGTTAATGAAATCATCTAAAAGTGGAAGTAAAATGGTTATTCGGCAGTATTTTTTTTGGATCTTTTTCAACTATGTTTGCGCGGTTTTGCTGTCGCCCAGTTATTCGAGGCAACGCTATTGTTTCACCCAGAAACTCAAGCAAGCTCTCAGCATCTTTAAAAATATCTATGAACTCTGTTTCTGAATTTGTACGCATATTTTTAAAATTGTTTATAATGAGATCGACGTGCTGTATAGCAGCCGCTAAGTCGCATGAAGTTGTTTGAAGAGTTTTGCATAATGGTAAGGTATATGCAAATATACAATTTAGGCAGCACAAGCTTATCACGAACTCGCTAGTTGATATTGATCTTATAAAAGAAGATGCTTTTGATGAAGTATCGCAATCGCTATTACCACTTAATTCTACTAATGCACCAACAATCGCTTTAAAAATCTCTTTAAACCTCAGCAACCCATCATGGTTTTCAACCCATCGGGTCTCGCATATTGCAGTTAATGTTCTCCATTTTGTTTCTGGCATATTTTGTTTAATATATTCTGTTAAACAATTTGTTCGTTTGGCGGAGGATTTGAAAAATAGCCCTATTGATTTTATAATGCCAATTGCATTTCTGATGGGTTGAATTTGGCATGAGTGACACAAAGCTAAATTTAGCGAATGAGAGCTGCAGTGCACATAGAGAGCTTCAGGATATTTTTCTCGGATTATTGCCTGCACACCATTCACATTGCCTTTCATGCTTGCAGCACCATCGTAGCCTTGTCCAACTAAATAATTACAGTCAATTTGCATATTGTGTAAACTTTCCAGAATTGTTTGAGCTAAAGAAGCTCCTGTTGTGCTTTCAACAGTAACAAATGTAAGAAAATCTTCTCGTATGATATAAACATTGTTGTGGAGCTCGGTGTATCTTACACAGATGAACATTTCTTCCTGTCGTGATATATCCGTTGTTTCATCAGCCAGGAAGGAAAAACTCTTAGCATTATTAATAGCCGTCACCAGTTGTTTTTGAATTATTTCACCACAAACAGAAATCAATTCATTTTGTATAGTTGGACTATAATATATAGCATTTAACTGCAAAGTTTCATTATGTTGCTTCAAATCTATATCGCCACATTTATGACGCATACGTAATATAGCTCGAAAATTACCATCATTAATATCTGGTTCAGACTCATTCAATTTAATACATCCGAAATCGCAAGCTCCTCTTAATCATAATTCTTGTCGTCCACAACGCTCAATGGTTTCAACAATGGAAACCTGTTTTTTCCTATTTTTGGCAATATTAGCGGATCGCGCGATGTCTAGTTGACTCCTTATGTCGATTTGTTTTTTTTTCATATACGCTTATAAAATTATCAGCAAATAATGTGCAGTCTTGATGATACTTGCTTTGCTCATGCCGCTTAAAATCCGCGATCGCGTCTTTCCACTTGTTTAATGGTTTCACAACCAATAAGCTCAGTTTTTGGTGTGCACCCTTCCCAGCACAACGCAAATCTTGCCCAAAGCATCTTCAGGCTTTTTGAGGTATAGACCAGCCAGGAGAATTGATCGAACCATTTGTGCTGAAATTTCAAATGTCTTTTGTCGTCTGTGATTGGGAATTTGTAAGATTTCTCTGGTACCCAGGGTTTTTTCAATAACGCATATTTTAGTTCATCATCAATTTTTTGTTTTGAATTAGCATAAGATCCTAAATCCAATTTGTCAAGCGGGTTAAACGTAGTTTCGTCTCCAGAAGAACTGGTAGTGGCGGCGACAGGAATAATAGGAGTTGAGCTATCACTAGACACTGATGAACACTGATCTGGTTCTGGTTCCTTAGCACTATCATCTTTTTTTTGTTTTTTTTTCCAAGTAATTGAAAAGTGTGTTGTTGCTTGAACGCTTCGACATCACAAAACTATTTAAAAAAAAGTTTAGTATGCCTACGAATACAACACAACTTCTCTCTAACAACATAACATTGCACTTTACTTACCTAATCAATAAAATAAACTAAAACTTTTTATTCCAAGTATTTGAAAAGTGTGTTGTTGCTTGAACGCTTCGACATCACAAAACTATTTAAAACAAGTAAGGAAGGGCTAAGTTCGGGTGTCACCGAACATTTTATACTCTCGCATGATAAAGTGATAATCGAGATTTCATTATACGTCATTTACATATTTTTCAAATACCGTATTTTTGTAAAGTTTTATTCCGCTATCATCATTGGTTCCTAAAGTACATATATACTCGTATTATACAGAAAAGGCATCAGATGGACTTCAAAATAGCGTTATATTGGAAGAGGGCGTGGTTGTTAACCGATTTCACATACCATATTTCGTACATGTCATCAGGGTGTTAAGAACATATTATATACCGAATTTCATTGAAATCGGTCTAGTAGTTCCTGAGATATGGTTTTTGGTCCATAAGTGGGCGAGGCCACGCCCATTTTCAATTTTGAAAAAAAGCCTGAATGCAGCTTCCTTCTACAATTTCTTCCGTAAAATTTAGTGTTTCTGACGTTTTTTGTTAGTCGATTAACGCACTTTTAGTGATTTTCAACATAACCTTTGTATGGGTGGTGGGCGTGGTTATTATCCGATTTCTTCCATTTTGAACTGTATATGGAAATGCCTGAAGAAAACGACTCTGTAGAGTTTGGTTGACATAGCTATAGTAGTTTCCAAGATATGTACAAAAAACTTGGTAGGGGGCGGGGCCACGCCCACTTTTCCAAAAAAATTGCGTCCAAATATACCCCTCCCTAATGCGATCCCTTGTGCCAAATTTTACTTTAATATCTTTATTTATGGCTTAGTTATGACACTTTATAGGTTTTCGGTTTCCGCCATTTTGTGGGCGTGGCAGTGGGTCGATTTTGCCCATCTTAAACTCAAACATCAAACTTAACCTTCTTATGGAGCCAAGGAATACGTGTACCAAGTTTCATCATGATATCTCAATTTTTACTCAAGTTACAGCTTGCACGGACGGACGGACGGACAGACGGACGGACGGACAGACAGACATCCGGATTTCGACTCTACTCGTCACCCTGATCACTTTGGTATATATAACCCTATATCTGACTCTTTTAGTTTTAGGACTTACAAACAACCGTTATGTGAACAAAACTATAATACTCTCCTTAGCAACATTGTTGCGAGAGTATAAAAAAATTTAGTATGCCGAATACAACACAACTTCTTTCTAACAACATAACATTGCACATTACTTACCTAATCAATAAAATAAACTAAAACTTTTTATTTATTCAAGCAAACTTAACAATATTATTAACCAAATTAACTATAACGAACTTGCCACTGTTAAACGCACTTCAAAAGTGACAAAATTGATTAAATATGTGATCATATGCGCGAAATAAGAACCGTTATTGAGATTTACAAAGAAGGAAATGGCAAAACAAACTTGCATGCTTAGTCGTCTTTCAAACACGGCAACTTTTGTTGCGGCAATTCGTAGTTTGTGGGAGAGAGAGCGACGAGGAAAGGGGAAGGGCACCGAGTTGCTCGTGCTTGGGCAATTCGCTTTGTGTTCTCATTCTTCTTAGTATTTTAGTACTCTTGCTTCGCAGCCTACAAAAACAAATACATGGGATGGAGGTGCTGTGTGTAAACGCGATGGGCAATTCCAAAAGAGGAATTGCCGAAAATGAGCAACAAAGTTGCCGTGTCTGAACTACGACTTACCAAAGTTGCAAGCGAAGATGAAACAAAACAAAATATGCGTCCCCATTAGAGCGTTCAATTTGTCTAGTAACAAAAAACAAGCAAAGAAGTACCGTACATTAAAATTTCATAAAAACAAAAACGAGCGAGCAAGCGTGCCACGAAATTTATGCGTACCTATCTATAAAGATTGTCGTTAGTTCAGTAGTAAAGCATATATGTGCATACATAGATACAAATAATAATTGAGACTAACTTTTTACATGATTTCTATGCTTCTAAAAAATACAATTAAGCATATTTATATTATAAAAAAAATTTAATCGCATTAATTTCGGGAGGGGATTGGTCAATCTTCTTTATTGCCAGTTGTGTACCATTACACATTTTTGGAGTATTGATATTCCGTAGTAATATGATTGATGAACCAACCTTAAAAATGGAATCAATAACATACATGTTTCATTGAACATCCTTACAGATTTATATTCTGTAATGATTAAAGTAATGAACAAACCTTTAAATTCAAAAGATGTGGCGGTGTACCAGGTGGTTCCAATGAATTCAGAAATTCAATTGGATAATTCACAGCTTCATCTTCATCCATAACGCTGTCAATGGATTTATAAGTTATGACTTCACCTGGCAATTTTTCTTGAATTTTGAAGTTCATTGCATTGACGTGTATATTCTTCGGTGCCATTATTGAACGTTCTGCTAACCAATCATGGCTTCTGCGATTCTGAATGATATTTGGGAAAACGCATTCGACCAATTCTTCTTTTGTTTGCAAAATTGTACAAAAATTTTCGGGCAAGGTGATCATTCCATTTGTATTGTCGATTTGCATTATTCCATTTCCGATATCCAACAATTGTTCCGAAAACTGATGTGCAGATGAGTCGTCTTGTAATAGGATACACATATTGACATTCAACGCCAATTTTTTCACAAATCTCCAGAGAGCAGAAGATTTCAGACATGCATTTATTTCATCGGCAGGAGTTGATCGAGAAGGAACTGGCAATGTTTGTCGAAAATCACCTGATAACAATATCAAGGCACCACCAAACCGCTGTTGATTTCCGCGTAAATCTTTCATAGTTCGATCCAATGCTTCGAGCGATTTTTTTTTGGCCATTGTACACTCATCCCACAGAATAATCGCTGCTTACTTCAAGACTTTTCCCATTGCTGAATTTCTTGAAATATTGCATGTCGGCAATTTTAATGCAGAGTGTGCTGTTCGTCCTCCGTCCAATAAAGTGGCAGCAATTCCAGAAGAAGCAAGGGATAAAGCAATTTTTTTCTGTGATCGAATAGCTGCCAGAATCAATGTAATAATGAATATTTTTCCGGTTCCACCAAGTGCGTCCAAGAAATATAATCCGCCAGTGTTGTCAGAAACAGCTTGCAAAATTGTTTGATATACATAGTTTTGTTGATCATTTAATTTGTCAATATTTGATTGCACAAATTCAATCAATGCGTCACAATTGAATTGTTGTTGCAATTCTTGATCCATCAAATCATGCATCGGACGATCAGGTGAAATCATAGATAACTGTGATAATGCTTTATACGCAGTTTTGAGACACATATCTTCAATGATTATTAATGCTTCATTGTACATTTCCAAGTTAATTATCAAATCTGGATTATTTGACGTACGACGCATCCGAATCAAAATATCTTCCGCCATGTAATCTTGATATTTGTTCCATAATTCCAGTGGATTCGTTGGCATGCATGTTGATATTATAATCGAGAAAAGTATTCTTATTTGTTGTGGTAAAGATAAAACACATGCATCTTGAAGCGTCGATTCCCAATGTGAACCGCTTTCCAACAAATGCAGTAGGTGACATGCCTCGCGATACGTCTCACATAAATGACCATCAACTATTTTCAAATATTCGAACGATCTCGGTCCTTGAACGTTCACCAATAGCAATCGCAAATAAAAACATTCCGCGTTGTTGGGATGAATCGTATACATTCTGCCCAAAGTATCTGTTGAATATATTTACACGACCTTTGACCTTTGTGACCATTAACTGTTGTACCCTGTTTACGTCGTTGGAATTCTTTTGATGATGTATTCCATGTGTAATACTGAGGTACATCAGTATATAGCAAACTTCTGGCAAATGTATCGGTTTCACAAAGTCGAAAAAAAGCAGTTAAAGTAGTCGCTGGTGGTTGTGCTGCTCTCTGCTGTATATTTTCAGTAGTAAAATAAACACGTTGACCATTTTCAAGATGCACCGCTAGATGAACAACAACAGGATGTCTTTCGTGCAATGGATTCGAAAATATTCGCCAAATTGCTTCATTGCTGCTAATGTATCGGCCCATTTGATATCGAGTAATTTCATCGTTCCTATTGTCAGCATCAGGTACTTCAAAGAAAGCCATATCACTTCCTTTATTCACATACTTGCAAATATATTTGATTGACTTGACGGATTTACAATACTCAACGTTAATGTGAGACTGAAATATTTTTGACAGAAGTTGTGTCGTCGATACAACGGGTATCCATCATTGCCTGTTATTGTGTCGGAAGTCAATGCTCTGGGATAACGCTTTGAGCATTTGCCATCAATCATGCATGGTGAATTCATATTTAGTACGCCACATGGGCCATGAATCATATGTTTTGTGACGACTTCAAATAATTCCTGATCAATTGTTTGATCTGGCATCTCGGCTGATACGATATTATCAATTTCATCTGGTGTGATTTTACGAACCAAGCATATCAATATATGTATGTGCGTGCGGCAATCCTCTCTTTGCCATTCGATTGAATACATATAACACCGCACTTCTCCAAATACGCGCAATTTCACAATTACATCCATCAGCGCTTTTAATTTTTATATCGTGACGATCTGTTGTTGATTGACCGTCAAACAAATTATTTTGAATATCGCTCCACTTCGGATTACATGTGAATGTAATTAATAAATCTGGTCGGCCGTTTTCTCACGTATGACATCGCATCTTGAGCATATTCGTGGATATGGCGAGGACTTCCAATATAAGATTCTGGTAATATCGTCAGACGTCCAATATCATTCAAATTCCCATCATTTGTTATTGCATCACGCAAATGTATGTATTCTTCTGATCGCAATTTACTTTGATTGAACCGGATGTAATTGAGACGTTCAGTCTCAATTTTCGCATACATGTCCACAATGTATTGATGAAACAGTTTCCACATCTCCAAATGTAATTTGAACTTCCTTCGCGAATCATTAATCTGTATGAATAATAATTCATGGCGCTGACCTTCTTTTGAGCATCAAGACCTGTAAAAAATAGTTTTAGAAGTTTTCAATTCAAAATCGAAATCTTTTATTTAAACGAAATATTTATGAGCACGATATATAGTATGTACCTGTGCTTGGATTAATCATTGGGATATTTATATGGTATCCATCATGGCCATTCCAGTGCAATATAGGATATTGTAATGCATCGTAACAACGATGAAGCTCCGAAACACGTTGTAATTGTTCATTTCTACGGTGAAGAATAATATCTCGAGATTGAAACTGATCGCCAACAATCACAATGGCCACCTCATCAATGGTTGGTGCATGGAATCTTCTTGAATGCTCTCCAGTTGGAGTTTTATCGGCTCTTATAACGATTCTGTGATTATCAGATGGCAACCGATCCATAGTAGTTTTGAACAATTGGACTAATTCATTGTGCTGATGAAAACAATCTTGTAGTTCGCAAAGAATTTCTCTTTTTGTGTGAGAACCAATTGTGCAGCGTTGATTTAATTCACGATTTTAATCTCCGATGAAATATATTTGTAAAAATTGATGGTTAGCGTCGGGGAGCGGTAACAATGAACTCGCTAGGTGATAAATTTGACCTTGGATCTGTAATATGTATGCAATGTTATAGGAATAAATTTTTCCCTATTCATTGAAAAAACCATCAAATATTCCATGCAATCACCTTAAATGTCGGCATAAATTGATCTCTTATAATTTTTGTAGCGCCGAAAGAAGTCATTTGAAAAGACGAATTGTACTCTTGTATATGATTTAAAAAATGTTTCGATTCTGGTGATGTCTCAAAAATTAATGATTGCAATGGTTCAGGAGGCGGCTCAAATTCCGGCAATTTTACTTTCCCGTTAGCTCAACACATTCCAGCCGTTTCACCCGAGAATTTAGCCGCTTCACAATGTGGGGATATAACATCCATCATTCCAATATATCCATGTACATTATAGTCGATTGAAGGGTCGTAATCAAATGCAGCACGGAACATATCTTCCAAAACACGACGACGTATTCGCGTAGGTCTTGCTGGATTTATATGTATATATGTACATACAAAATAAAACGTTTGTATGGGAAAAAAAAGGACTGTTTTAGGGGTTTTCCGGCAACTTTCGTAATTTTTTCTTACATAAGAACCTTCTCCTAATAATAACAAATACAACAAAAAAAAATCAGCCAAACCGGTTCAGCCGTTTATGAGTGATGAAATTACAAAGAAAGTGGCATTGATTTTTAAATATATAGATTTTGCTTATTTACTATAAGCTTACTTATGTACGAATTCTTACTTACTAGTACTTATTTCTATATACTCAATAATGATAACGTAAGCAATAATTATAGCAAAACAGCAAACCTCAGTTTGGTTGAGAAACGGCCTACATTGCGGCGACACGGCTTCCGCTCTGGTTTAGTACCGACGAAATGTGCTGTTGTTGTAAATTTTGGAAATCAACTTTATTGAGCAACAATGATATTGTTTATTTGCAGAATATTGCTGAATTGAATTTCTGTTTATAGTTGCAACATTCTTGTCAGTATATTTTACTAGCGACGACAACATTGTTGTTGTATATTTTGTTAGCTATGCTAGCTGTGATAACTCCCCCCTTCTTAAGCATCAGCGTCTCTCTGATTAAGAATTATTGGCTACTGAAAGCTGTGGGTAATCTATTGTTGGTGGGATAAGAAATGAATTTCTGTTTTTTGGTTTGAGTATGATACATATATGTATAAAACTAATGATAGTGTTACTGCAACAAGAATTACTAAGAAGCTTAAGCTAATTGAAATAATGTTTTTTGGTGTTATTCGTTCTAGTTCATTTACATTATTTAAACGTAGTTTATGTAAATTTCAGTCGAGAGTATGATAATATTATTGTAAAGGGTATCTTCGGTTTTTGGAAGTGAAATTACATATGTACATGTAAAAGAAGTGAGTATTTAATAATCATAGAAGGTTCTGCATATTTGAGTGCTTGCAGTTCATTTTTAAAAGGTAATGTCTCAGTTTGAGAGAGAATATTTGCGATATCTTCTTTATTTAGAATTTGAGAATGAACGATTCTTTGTTTTGCTAATTGGGTTGCCATTATAATTTTTGCAATTTCGTCTTTTACGATACCTAACCTATTATATAATGTTTGTGCGAATAATTTCTTATTATTCTTACTTATTTCATCCATAATCATGTTATAACTATTTAATATTTTATTATTTGTCTTGATAAGGTATTGGTTTGGGGTGTACTGTACGTTACTGTTTTCAGTCAGTTCATGTGTTGTGGAAAGTATTTGGTCCCAGTCAGTGGCATCGGGATTTCCTGCTAACCATTTCCAAGCAGATCCTATCCAATTGATTGACCTCTTTTGAATGGATGCATTTTTTGTTCGCAGTTGGCTTAATAAGCTATCTATCTCGGAAAGTTGATGTTTTAATTGTGGAAATAAAATATTTCCTTTACTAATTTCGTGGTTTGTAAATTAGTTTATAATTACATTCTTCTATCCTTGCTTTCCACCTTTTTAACTTGGCATTTAAAAAATCTCAAGCGTTTTTGAGACACGAAAAATATAATAGTTAGGGATGCGCAATTTTAAATCACTCCAATTACCTGTCGCGCAAAAATGTATGTATAAATTGTTACGGTAACGAAAAAGCGTGCGTTCGGTTTCACAGTTCAATTCAAAGAGACAGCTTTATTTCTTAATCTAATTGCTAAGCCCAGATCTTAAAACTAACGGCTTAAGCTTGAGGTAATCTAAATATGTTTTAAAAAAGGGGTAAGTATAATCATTTTCAACTTTCGTTAAATATTGTAACAGATTATGGTAAGCATTAAGGTAAGTAATAGAACATTAAGGTAAGTATTTTATAATAGATTTTCTTAATTTAATTTTTAACAATTCAATATTTTAAAATTCATTTCATTATTTTTGTTTTAGATATAGATATGTCGCTTGACGCAACACCGGCCACCATGACAGGGTCAGGTTCCTTCAACCTCCATTGGAAGCAAAGCCAGCTTGTGAATGCGACGCTTAATTGTGCCCCCCTTAGTCGCCAAGTCTGTGACTCGCACCTTGCCGTCTTGCCCTTTTACGGTTGCGACGAAGCGTCCGAGTACCCACTGCTGTGGCGGCACGTTGTCCTCGTGGACGAGGACGAGGTCGTTGAGCTGCAGATTGCGAGTGGGGTGCAGCCATTTGTTGCGTTCCTGAAGGCCCGTCAGATATGTTTTGGACCACTGTCGCCAAAACCGTTGCTTGAGAGAGCAAACAAGTTGCCATCTCTCGCAGCAACGAGTTGGGTCCACTGACACCTGCTATGGAGATAATGCTCGCAAGGAGCACCCTATCAGTAAATGCGCTGGGGTTAGTGCATCGCCGTCGTTGGGGTCCTGGCTCAACGGGGTTAGGGGCCGAGAATCGAGGATGGCCGCCACTTCTGTCAGCAGGGTTGACAGTTCCTGTGCGGTCAGTAGCGCGTTGCCGATTACGCGAACGACGGGAAGTTTGGCGGACTTCACCGCGGCTTCCCATAACCCTTCGTCTGCGGCGAATCCTTTCACTTCTCCTGACTGGGCAAGGAAAGCCTCTTTCAGCTCGCGCAGCTTGCGGTCGGCGCCGACGAAGTTGGTGGCGTTGTCGCTGAACATATTCGTCGGCATCCCTCGGCGTCCAATGAACCTTTTTAGGGCGAAAATAAATGAATTAGAAGATAGGTCCGAAACTAATTCTAAATGTACTGCTTTTGAAGTAAAGCAAACGAAAACTGCAATATAAGTTTTTACGGGTGGTCGACCGCGTATTTTCAAGGTTGTGTATATCGGACCACAAAAATCTATGCCCCATATAAGAAAGGGCCGTAGTGCTCGAAGTCTTTCGACAGCCAAATTTCCCATTATTTGGTTCTGCATATTTGAGTGCTTGCAGTTCATTTTTAAAAGGTAATGTCTCAGTTTGAGAGAGAATATTTGCGATATCTTCTTTATTTAGAATTTGAGAATGAACGATTCTTTGTTTTGCTAATTGGGTTGCCATTATAATTTTTGCAATTTCGTCTTTTACGATACCTAACCTATTATATAATGTTTGTGCGAATAATTTCTTATTATTCTTACTTATTTCATCCATAATCATGTTATAACTATTTAATATTTTATTATTTGTCTTGATAAGGTATTGGTTTGGGGTGTACTGTACGTTACTGTTTTCAGTCAGTTCATGTGTTGTGGAAAGTATTTGGTCCCAGTCAGTGGCATCGGGATTTCCTGCTAACCATTTCCAAGCAGATCCTATCCAATTGATTGACCTCTTTTGAATGGATGCATTTTTTGTTCGCAGTTGGCTTAATAAGCTATCTATCTCGGAAAGTTGATGTTTTAATTGTGGAAATAAAATATTTCCTTTACTAATTTCGTGGTTTGTAAATTAGTTTATAATTACATTCTTCTATCCTTGCTTTCCACCTTTTTAACTTGGCATTTAAAAAATCTCAAGCGTTTTTGAGACACGAAAAATATAATAGTTAGGGATGCGCAATTTTAAATCACTCCAATTACCTGTCGCGCAAAAATGTATGTATAAATTGTTACGGTAACGAAAAAGCGTGCGTTCGGTTTCACAGTTCAATTCAAAGAGACAGCTTTATTTCTTAATCTAATTGCTAAGCCCAGATCTTAAAACTAACGGCTTAAGCTTGAGGTAATCTAAATATGTTTTAAAAAAGGGGTAAGTATAATCATTTTCAACTTTCGTTAAATATTGTAACAGATTATGGTAAGCATTAAGGTAAGTAATAGAACATTAAGGTAAGTATTTTATAATAGATTTTCTTAATTTAATTTTTAACAATTCAATATTTTAAAATTCATTTCATTATTTTTGTTTTAGATATAGATATGTCGCTTGACGCAACACCGGCCACCATGACAGGGTCAGGTTCCTTCAACCTCCATTGGAAGCAAAGCCAGCTTGTGAATGCGACGCTTAATTGTGCCCCCTTAGTCGCCAAGTCTGTGACTCGCACCTTGCCGTCTTGCCCTTTTACGGTTGCGACGAAGCGTCCGAGTACCCACTGCTGTGGCGGCACGTTGTCCTCGTGGACGAGGACGAGGTCGTTGAGCTGCAGATTGCGAGTGGGGTGCAGCCATTTGTTGCGTTCCTGAAGGCCCGTCAGATATGTTTTGGACCACTGTCGCCAAAACCGTTGCTTGAGAGAGCAAACAAGTTGCCATCTCTCGCAGCAACGAGTTGGGTCCACTGACACCTGCTATGGAGATAATGCTCGCAAGGAGCACCCTATCAGTAAATGCGCTGGGGTTAGTGCATCGCCGTCGTTGGGGTCCTGGCTCAACGGGGTTAGGGGCCGAGAATCGAGGATGGCCGCCACTTCTGTCAGCAGGGTTGACAGTTCCTGTGCGGTCAGTAGCGCGTTGCCGATTACGCGAACGACGGGAAGTTTGGCGGACTTCACCGCGGCTTCCCATAACCCTTCGTCTGCGGCGAATCCTTTCACTTCTCCTGACTGGGCAAGGAAAGCCTCTTTCAGCTCGCGCAGCTTGCGGTCGGCGCCGACGAAGTTGGTGGCGTTGTCGCTGAACATATTCGTCGGCATCCCTCGGCGTCCAATGAACCTTTTTAGGGCGAAAATAAATGAATTAGAAGATAGGTCCGAAACTAATTCTAAATGTACTGCTTTTGAAGTAAAGCAAACGAAAACTGCAATATAAGTTTTTACGGGTGGTCGACCGCGTATTTTCAAGGTTGTGTATATCGGACCACAAAAATCTATGCCCCATATAAGAAAGGGCCGTAGTGCTCGAAGTCTTTCGACAGCCAAATTTCCCATTATTTGGTTTTGCAACTTCGGCTTGTAATGAAAACAATGTATACAGTTTCTTACGGTTCTATTGCAAGCTTCTCGGACATTAATTAGCAATATGCGTTCTCGAAGAAGCGCAACCAACGCTTTAGCCCCAGCGTGGTGATTTCGAATATGCAGGGACCGTAAATACATTATAACGAAGTGCGAACTTTTATTTAATAAAAGCGGAAATTTGGCATCGTATGGGAGTATGGGAGAGGTGCATTTAATAGGCGACCTCCTACTCGGATTAATTTGAATGACAGCGACATAACCGAGTACTCATGCAAAAACGGTACCTTTATGCAATTTTGAATAACATCCGAAAATTCTGAATGTTGGACCACCTGTGCAATTTTTATAAAACTCAAGTTTAGCTCTTCTGAAGTCAGATCCTGTCCCATGGAGGGGCTTCCATGGGCTTCCAGGAGCATTTTTTTCTTGTGAGGATACGTAAGTATGTTCTGTCAGGTAGCAGCTTCCAAAATAGTCCCGATTCGTCTGCTTTATATATTTGATCGTGCGACAGACCTAGATCTTTAATTTTGGCTTCCAGCTTGTTTTTGAAAGGGTCCACAAGTTCAAGTCTAAAAGATAACTTTTCTCCACTTATTTTAATAAAACGAACACCATAACGCTTCTCAAAGCGTTGCAACCATCCATCACTCGCATTAAAATCACTTTGAGTTTCTTTAATTTTTGAATGAAAAAATTTAGCTTTTTCTTTAACTATTAATCCATTGACAGGGCAATTTTTTTGTCGCTGTTTAAGGAACCAACGGTAGAGCGCTTTTTCCATTTTAGGAAGTTCAGAACACTTCAAAGTCTTCCGCTTTCCAGGCCCAGAAAATGTACTGTTAACACATTTTAAAATGTTCTCTTTTTTTTGTTGATAGCGCAAATTGTTGATTTTGCAACACTGTACTGGTTTGCTAAGCTGGTTACGCTTGATCCTCCTTTTAATTTTTCTATTACATCAACTTTTTCCTTTAAAGACAATTATTTTGGTCGTTTTGCGACATTTTTCACGAATAACTTTAGATTAGATCATGCAAAGTTAGCAACGCGCACTAATTTTAATGCCAATCCACATCGATCCATCCCAGTATACTCATAAGCAATAATTTACGGGTATTCACCGTTTTATAAAAACGATTCCCATAATTAACATACATATGTATGCATGTAGAAAAGAAAATAACGTTCTAAATGCATTTTAAATTTGTTCACGTTATAGGGCTTTCTCACCGTGTTCACGCTACCGAGTAGTCAGTGTAAAAAAAATTATGTTCATATTAGCCGGTGTTCACAGAAGGCGGTCTTTTTGTTACCGCGAGTCTACTGTATATATTGTTATATATGTATGTATGTCAATATAGTGAAACAAAAGGGAGAGCCAAAAACTGAAAGTGTGCACTTTGTTGTTTATTCGAATTTTCGTTTGTTTGCACCACTTTCAATAATCCGCACTCTTTACCTAGTACGTCGGCTGTTTGCCGGCGCTCACTTCCCTTTTGCCCAGAATGCATTGGCAGCTCATTCCCACGATGGCAGCGGCGTTGATGGCAACAGCGGTTTGATGGTAGCAGCGACGATGGCAGCAGCGGCGTTGGAAATGATGAAACGTTACGTATGTTATCTGTTGCTCTATTGCGGCACTTCACACGGCACTTTTGACTCAACGGATACTTATGTAGCGGCACTAAAGATCTTAGCGTTTTCTTCTTTCTTCTTTCTTTGTTTTTGTTTTATAGAATAGCGTTAAAATGGCACTTTTAATTTTAATGATTATTACTTTTTGTCACGGCACTTTCAAGCAAAACTGTTTCAAACGCTTCGGTGGAATTTTTTTGTAAATCACTGTACTTACCGTTTCCCAGTTTCCTTACACTTATGTATGTTTTGTTTGTCTCTTTTCCAGTTAAGCACTTTCTTTACTTTTGCACGCACTTGTACATATGTACGTTTTCTTTTTATTCTTTTTAGAAACTTGGTAGCACAGGTAAGCAGACAATTTTTTTTTGTTTTTAGCACACACTCTATATCACGTATGTAGTTATGTATATAAATTTGTATGTACATATGTTTTATTTAGTGTAGGTAATTTTATAATTTCTTTTGTTTAATTTTCAACGATTTGCTGCTGCACATGGGCCATTCCATCAATTGGCGACATGGTTTTGTACCCGTGGTTCTCCGATTTTGACGAAACTTTAGAATATCATAATATAGACCAAAATAAGAATATCTGTAAACTTTTTAGTGGTCAAAGTTGCTCCATTGTTTTTTGGCGCGCAATTCAAATTGAGATCAAACAAAAAAATGACTATTTCTTTTATATTTTAGCGACCTCAAAATTGAGTGAAAAAAATTTTGCAGTTATCCAATTTATATATATGAAAAGAAGTTACATTTCCTTGGTAATCTTATAACTCAATAACCGCCAAATCGATTGACACAAAAATTTTAGAGTTCGTTCCTACCTATAAGAAGGTGGTTTGTGATCCGGTCGGTGCAGCCGTTCCTGAGTTTGACATTTTTTGTGAGTAAATACACTGTACCAAAATCAAGTATTTTCAATACGATTTATCAATTTTACATCGTGCTCTCATTGCGAACAGAATATTAATTTGCTGTCATTGGAATTCAGTTGACAGTTTTCGTATGTGCTTTGAGTTCTTTTATATCTTGCTCTCATTTTGAATAAACATACTTTTGGTGAGTGTTAACCATGTGTTTCTTTTTTAATTGTATTTTAAATGCTTCATTTTTATATATATAGTTCAATTGCCAAGCGTTACTTAATTTTCACAATTTTAATTTGATCTCATTTTCGGTGAGTGTTTTCTTTATTTGCAAAATTGAGGTTATGTCCAGTGTGAAGAAGATCGTGTTCGACGAAATGAAATGGAAACACAACGACACAGACGGAGAACTCACTTGGATAATAGTGAAGCACCAAGAAACCGTCGTGAACGTACGTCCGTTTATGATATACGTCAAATGGAACACGCGGCTTTCAATTACGATGCCACCATTGATTACAGCATGTATGCCTACATTGGCCAGATGAATATAGAATGTATACATTGCAAAGCATTTAAATTCATAAACGAAACACCTGGCATGTGTTGTGCTGGTGGAAAAGTCAAATTACCGGTGCTAGAACTTCCGCCAGAACCTTTGCATTCATTGGTTTTTGGTAATTCGCCAACGTCAAAGCATTTCCTCTTAAATATTCAAAAATACAATTCATGCTTTCAAATGACATCTTTTGGAGCTAAAAATATTATAAAAGATGGATTTATGCCGACGTTTAAGGTGATTTCTTCGTGTGGAATTAGCAATATCATTTTTAATTTATGTGCCGTCCCTGTGTTCGATGTTTTTAGAAATTAAGATCCGTTATCATCTATATATATTTCTCGACCGTTACAGATTCAAGGTCAAATATACCATAGAGCTGGGTCTTTGCTACCATTCCCAGATGGTGATCATAAATTTTTGCAAATATATTTCATTGATGGTGAGAATCGTGAATTAATTAAATAAGCGCTGTGCAATTTCGACGAATACGAGAAGATCAATCGTGAATGAATTGCAAACATTTTTCATCAACACAATGAATTGGTGAAATTGTTTAAAGTGGCACTCGAACGGATGCCCTCCGATGGCCACAAAATCATAATAAAAGCCGATAAAACACCAATTGGGAGCACACCAGACGATTCAATGCACCAACGATTGATGAAGTAGCCATTGTTGTGGTTGGCGAACAGTTTCAGTCACGAAACATTGTTTTGTATCGTAGAAATGAGAATTTACAACGTATTTCAGAACTCCATCGCTGTTATGATGCATTGCAATACCCCATTTTGTTTTGGAGAGGGGACGATGGCTATCACATCAACATACCAATGATAAATCCAACAACTGGTACATATACATTTTATTTTGTTTAACACGTTCGCGTTCATTTGAATTTAGCGGGTGGCTGCCAGATAATCACTTAATTTTTCCATACAAAATTGAAAAGCGGGAATTCCCGCTTTTTTTCTACAGGTTAATTTTTTTAAATAGTCTGAACAAATTAAGGAATTCCCGCCATTACCACATGAATTTCCTATGCACTTTTGCCGAGATTTCCCGCATTTCGTTTTATTGAAACTTCCTCTCAACAAACCACAAATGACTGGCACGTTAACTTTGAATGGGGATTCCCCAAATTAAATTTGTTTGAATTGCGGTTGGCCTGTCAGGGGTGGTAGTTCACGACTTTACAAACACCAAAAATGTGCAGTGATAAGAAGTGAACCATTTTTGACGGTAGAAAAGCCCTATTCAAATAGCGCGGGAATTCCCGCAATTGTTTTATTGAAGGAAACATGAATGACGGGAATTCCCGCAATTTACGCGAATGTGCTAAATATGATTTATAAATCAGTTTCATTCGCTAATTAATTTTTGCAATACAGGTCAAGAATCAACAAAAAAAGTCAGTGCGATGAATTTTTATTCGTACAGATTGATGATTCGCCCTCAAGAAACAAATTTTATTTTGCGATGCAATCAACTTTCGCATCAATATATGGTCGATATGTACGCCAAAATTGAAAGTGAGCGATTAAATTTCATCCGTTACAATCAAGCCCGATTAAGATCAGAGGAATACATACATTTGCGTGACGCAATAATCAATGATGTAAATGTGAATGACCGTTTAACAATTTTACCATCATCATATGTTGGTAGCCCACGTCATATGCATGAATATACGCAAGATGCGATGACATATGTACGAAATTATGGATGACCGGATCTATTCATAACATTTACGTGCAACCCGAAGTGGGTCGATTTGTCTGATTGTTTACTTGATGGTCAGGTGCCAAAAGATCGGCATGACATAACTGCCCGTTTATTCCAACAAAAATTGAAAAAATTAATGGATCTGATTGTCAAACTCCCTGTATTTGGAGAAGTGCGGTGCTTTATGTATACCATAGAGTGGCAAAAAAGAGGCTTACCTCACGCACATATTTTGATTTGGTGCGTAAACAAAATAACCCCTGATATGATTGATACCGTCATATCGGCCGAAATTCCAGATCAAACCATCGACCCAGGAGTATTCGAAGTTGTCACGAAAAATATGATTCACGGTCCCTGTGGTGATATTAATCGAAATTCACTTTGTATGATTGATGGTAAATGTTCAAAACGTTTTCCAAAGCAATTGATTGCTGAAACAATTACAGGAGATGATGGATATCCACAGTATCGTCGACGATCAAATGAAGACAACGGTAAATCAACTGTAAAAACTGTTAAAATTAAAAATCAAGATGTTAAAATCGATAACCGGTGGATAGTTCCGTACTCACTCAACGCTCACATCAATGTAGAATATCGCAATTCTGTAAAATCAATCAAATATATTTGCAATTATGTGAATAAGGGCAGCGATATGGCTGTTTTTGGAGTGGCTCCTGAGAATAATCATGACGAAATTTTGCAGTACCAAATGGGGCGCTATATTAGTACGAATGAAGCTGTATGGCGCATTTTATCGTTTCCAATTCATGACAGACATCCGGTTGTTGTACATTTGGCAGTTAATCTTGAAAACGGCCAACGTGTTTATTACACTGCTGCAAATGCCGAACAAAGAGTAGTAGAGCCACCAGTAACTACACTGACAGCTTATTTCCAGTTATGTGAAACTGATGAATTTTCCAGGACTTTGCTATATTCGGAAGTGCCTCACTATTTCACATGGAATGCATCAACAAAAAAATTTCAACGTCGCAAACAAGGCACACCTGTTGATGGTTATCCAGGTATTTTTCGAACAGATGCTTTGGGACGCATTTATACAGTTAGTCCAGCTAATGTTGAATGTTTTTACTTGCGACTTTTTGCGCAACATACCGTGAAGCATGACAACACTTGCATTTGCTGGAAGATGATACGCATTGGGATGCTACGCTTCGTGATGCATCAATTGTTTCTCCACCAATTCAAATTCGTATGATATTTGCGATCATAATATCAACATGTTTTCCATCAAATCCACTGGAATTGTGGAATAAATACAAAGATTTCATAGCTGAAAACATTGTGATTCGACTTCGACATCGTTCCAATGATCCTGCATTGCTGCTGACATTGGAAATGTATAACGAAGCCTTGATAATGATCGAAGATTTGTGCCTTACGATTGCAAATAAGGCATTAGGGCAATTAGGATTGACTCCATCAAATCGTCCAATGCATGATTTATTTGAACGAGAATTGCAACGCGAACTGCAATTCGATCGTAATGAATTGCGTGCGTTCGTACAAACGTATACTCCACAATTAAATGATCAGCAAAAATATGTATATGACACAGTTTTGGATGCACCTGGCGGCACTGGAAAAACATTTTTGATTTCATTAATACTGGCAACGATTCGGTCGGAACAAAAAATCGCATTGGCACTTGCTTCTTCCGGAATTGCAGCTACATTACTTGATGGCGGCCGCACAGCACATTCCGCCTTGAAATTGCCATTGAACATGCAAGCAATTGAAACACCAACATGCAATACTTCAAGGAGTTCTGGAATGGCTAAAGTCTTGCAACAAACATCCATTATTTTATGGGACGAATATCCAATGGCAAATAAAAAATCTTTGGAATCCTTAAATCGAACATTATAAGATTTGAGACGGAGTTTACAGCTGTTTGGCGGTACATTAATATTGTTATCTGGTGATTTTCGTCAAACGTTGCCTGTTATTCCGAGATCAACACCAGCTGATGAAATTAATGCATGTTTGAAAAGTTCATTTTTGTGGGCACACGTACAAATGCTTTCGTTGACGACCAATATGCGTGTGCGTCTTCAAAATGATTCTTCAGTACGTGAGTTTTCAAAGCAATTGCTGAAGATTGGCGATGGAAAAATGGCAAGTGATCAAAATGGGTTTATCACGTTACCGAATAATTTTTCAATAATTGTATCATCAAAAGAAGAACTCATTGATCGCGTTTTTCCAAATATTGCTCAAAATTATAATAACCATGATTGGTTACGAGAATGTGCAATTTTAGCACCAAAAAATGTTCATGTCAATGAAATCAATTTCCACATCCAGGAAAAATTGCCAGGTAATTCGGAAACGTATAAATCCATTGATACTGCTATGAATAATGAAGACGCAGTCAATTATCCGGTTGAATTTTTAAATTCTTTGGAACCACCAGGCATGCCACCGCATAATTTGAATTTGAAAGTTGGTTCATCGATTATACTTCTTCGAAATCTTAATGCACTGAAACTTTGTAATGGGACGAGACTTTTAGTGAAGAAATTGATGCCAAATTTAATTCAAGCAACAATTCTCACTGGCAAAGCAAAAGGTGAAATTGTACTAATACCGCGCATCCCATTAATACCAACGGACATGCCATTCGAAATTAAACGTCTTCAATTTCCTGTTCGGCTATCTTTTGCTATGACCGTCAACAAAGCCCAAGGGCAAACGCTCCAGGTGTGTGGAGTTAATTTAGAGGAAGCTTGCTTTTCTCACGGTCAACTGTACGTTGCATGTTCGAGAGTTGGAACCACGAAAAAATTGTTTATTTATGCACCACAAAATAAAACAAAAAATGTTGTGTATAATATTGTATTAAATTGAACATTGCTTTTCTTTTTCATTATTGTGTTAAGAAATCAAATCTTTTAAGCCAGGCCTGTCCAACATACGGCCCCCGGGCCACCATCCGGCCCGCATAGGCCCTTCATCCGGCCCGCCATCTCTTATAGTCTTTGGGCATCCCAGTCCCTGAAACACGTGATGGATAAAGTAGTGCAGACAGCTAATTTTATACGCGCAAGAGGGCTTAACCACAGAGAGTTCCAGGCTTTTCTGGCTGATGTCGGTTCAGATCACGAAGACATTGTATACTTCAGTCGCGTTCGCTGGCTCAGCAGAGCAGCCACACTAAAACGATTCTATTCTCTGCTGGACGACTTAAAGATTTTTATTGGCAACAAAGACCAAGAAATTACTTTCCTTACTGATGAGGAGTGGTTGGCTGATCTGGCTTTAATGGTTGATATAACTAAATATCTTTCTGATCTTAACTTAAAACTACAAGGGAAAGATCAACTATGCACACAGTTATACGAACACGTTCTAGCTTTCACAAAAAAGCTTTTATTGTTGGAAAAGCAGCTGGAACAAAAGCAGTTGATTCATTGGGAGACCTTATCTACAAGAAAGCAAGATACCTTGGATTTTGACAAGTACGTGTTGATGTTACAAAGATTAAGGAACGAGTTTGACGACAGATTCGCAGACTTCAAATCACAAACTCCCTGCATGAAAGTGTTTCAAAATCCATTTGATGTTGAAATTGAAGGCGCTGCGCAGAGTTTACAGCTGGAGTTAATAGAATTGCAAAGTAGCTCTCATCTAAAAATAGCATATAATAATTGTCTTCCAAACTTAATTGAATTTTACAAAAAGTATATTACACCCAGTCAATACCCAAACCTTACTAAGCTAGCTATTCAACATATTTCTTTATTTGGTAGTACATATGTTTGCGAGCAGCTGTTTTCTCGCATGAAATTTAACAAATCAAAAACCAGATCATCTTTATTAGATAGCCATCTTAAAGGCATTTTGCGCATAGCCACTTCTAAAACTCCAGCTTACATAGATGCGCTGTGCAAACAGAAAAATTTTCAGACATCTCATTAATTAGATTTTAAGAATAAGAATATCTTTATATGCTAAGGCCATAGTTACATTAATAATAATATATTAGGATTTATGTGATGTTGCTTATTATAAATAAATAAATATACCAAAACTGAAGGTCATTTAATTTTTTTTTTGGCCCGCTACGGTTATGAAAATGCTAAACCTGGCCCTTCACAAAATTATGTTGGACGGGCCTGTTTTAAAAAATTTAAAAAAAAATTTAAAAAATTTTAAAAATCCAAAAAAAATTTTAAAAATCCAAAAAAAAACATTTTTTTTCCAAAAATCCCGTTTTTTTTGTGCTTGTCCTCCAATTTTTTTTCAAAATTGACTTTTTCATTCGATTCCTCGTTCAATTTTACATAAGAATCAGTGTTCAAAAATATGGGACTCTGACCCATGAACAGCAAAAAAAATGCAAAGTTGCCGCTATACGGCGCAGTCTGTTCGCTTAGAAGGTAGAGGTAAATATGTAAATTGTATTCTTAGACTTGAATTAATGAAGAAATCAGTGTCTTCATTCATAAAAATATGCGCCGTATAGCGACAACTTTGCATTTTTTTGTTGTTCATGGGATCAGAGTCCCATACTTTTGAACACTGATTCTTATGTAAAATTTATGGGAAAGTCAATTTTGAAAAAAAGTTTGTTGGAAAAGCACAATAAATGGGATTTTCGGAAAAAAAAATGTTTTTTTTTTTTATTTTGAGCGACAACTTTGCTGTCCATGGGATCAGAGTCCCATATTTTTGAACACTGATTCTTATGTAAAATTGAACGAGGAATCGAATGAAAAAGTCAATTTTGAAAAAAAATTAAGGGAAAAGCACAAAAAACGGGATTTTTGGATTTTTTTTTTTTTTTTTGGATTTTGAAATTTTTTTTTGGATTTTGAAAATATTTTTATCAGAAAGCTGAGATTTTTTATATAAAATTGGATAACTGCAAAATTTTTTTCACTCAATTTTGAGGTCGTTAAAAAATAAAAGAAATAGTCATTTTTTTGTTTGATCTCAATTTGAATTGCGCGCCAAAAAACAATGGAGCAACTTTGACCATTAAAAAGTTTACAGATATTCTTATTTTGGTCTATATTATGATATTCTAAAGTTTCGTCAAAATCGGAGAACCACGGGTACAAAACCATGTCGCCAATTGATGGAATGGCCCATATATACAAGTCGGTACATCTATCTATAGATAAAGATGTTAATTGCAGTATATGTATATTTTCGCGGCAAAGTTTAATAGTCCATAGCTATGTATGTATGTATGTGCACGGATGTAAATTATGTTTTGCGCGAACGAGTTTGGTAGGTACTAAACTGAAATATCTTTATTTCATTATTTTATACAATTACTTTCTTAATCCTAGGTACAAAGTTTCATCTTACATTCTAGGAAGTGCAGAGCTTAGGTGTTAGATGATGCGCTGTCTAATTCTACTTAACGTGTGCCATAAGTTATACGTATAGTTGATGACCGCTTCCTAATTGGCGATGTTTCTTCAATAGTTAGTTATATATATACATATATTCCCGTCTATTTACAATACACTATTTAACACTTTATTTACTTCATTAATCTTTGTACAATTAGCATGTTTATTGTTTAACATAAACAAGCATTATTTCTTTTTGTCATACAAAATGAATTATTTAACCCTTTTTTACAAAAATGGACTGAATAAAATTTAATTTCGCATTTTATTATTTCACTTTCGATTAGTAATTTACCATCTTTTTGTGAAACGGGTATTGCTTTAAATCTATATCTATATACATATATAAAAATCAATGCCACTTTCTTTGTAATTTCACCACTCATAAACGGCTGAACCGATTTGGCTGATTTTTTTTTGTTGTATTTGTTATTATTAGGAGAAAGTTCTTATGTAAGAAAAAATTACGAAAGTTGCCGGAAAACCCCTAAAAACAGCCCTTTTCTTTTTCCCATACAAACGTTTTATTTTGGATGTACATATGTAAATATATACATATGTACCTACATACATATGTATGTAAGTAAAAATGATTGTTTGTTAGTAACGCTAACGCTCGAGAACGGCGGAACCAATCTTCATGAAATCAGAAAGTGTTCGCTGTGGATCTGGAAAGGGTTAGATATAAAAAAAACCATATACTTTTCATAAGGAAAAGTCGAAAAATTGGAAATTTACAAAAAGTGACTTTTCATACAATTCCTTTTTGTTTTGTTTTTCAATATTTTGATTTGTAAATTATTTGAATCGTTCAATTTCGGTCGCTTGCTTTTTTATTCCGGCTCTTTAAAAGAATAATTATTGAAAATTATTCAGTGAAAACTCTTTATGTGTGTTTCAAACGAAGTGATCATATAAGAAATTATTTTAAAGAAAGTGCCGGCACTTCCAAAATCAAACATAGGTCGACGTACTCGAAATGTTCGGGGCGTGTTGTCACAAAGAGTATCACAAACTGCAGTGCGACGTCCACGAAATAGATTTGAAGAAGCTCATCATGCAAGAAATTCAGCAAGACCTACGCGAATACGTCGTCGTGTTTTGGAAGATATGTTCCGTGCTGCATTTGATTACGACCCTTCAATCGACTATAATGTACATGGATATATTGGAATGATGGATGTTATATCCCCACATTGTGAAGCGGCTAAATTCTCGGGTGAAACGGCTGGAATGTGTTGAGCTAACGGGAAAGTAAAATTGCCGGAATTTGAGCCGCCTCCTGAACCATTGCAATCATTAATTTTTGAGACATCACCAGAATCGAAACATTTTTTAAATCATATACAAGAGTACAATTCGTCTTTTCAAATGACTTCTTTCGGCGCTACAAAAATTATAAGAGATCAATTTATGCCGACATTTAAGGTGATTGCATGGAATATTTGATGGTTTTTTCAATGAATGGGGAAAAATTTATTCCTATAACATTGCATACATATTACAGATCCAAGGTCAAATTTATCACCTAGCGGGTTCATTGTTACCGCTCCCCGACGCTAACCATCAATTTTTACAAATATATTTCATCGGAGATTAAAATCGTGAATTAAATCAACGCTGCACAATTGGTTCTCACACAAAAAGAGAAATTCTTTGCGAACTACAAGATTGTTTTCATCAGCACAATGAATTAGTCCAATTGTTCAAAACTACTATGGATCGGTTGCCATCTGATAATCACAGAATCGTTATAAGAGCCGATAAAACTCCAACTGGAGAGCATTCAAGAAGATTCCATGCACCAACCATTGATGAGGTGGCCATTGTGATTGTTGGCGATCAGTTTCAATCTCGAGATATTATTCTTCACCGTAGAAATGAACAATTACAACGTGTTTCGGAGCTTCATCGTTGTTACGATGCATTACAATATCCTATATTGCACTGGAATGGCCATGATGGATACCATATAAATATCCCAATGATTAATCCAAGCACAGGTACATACTATATATCGTGCTCATAAATATTTCGTTTAAATAAAAGATTTCGATTTTGAATTGAAAACTTCTAAAACTATTTTTTACAGGTCTTGATGCTCAAAAGAAGGTCAGCGCCATGAATTATTATTCATACAGATTAATGATTCGCGAAGGAAGTTCAAATTACATTTTGAGATGTGGAAACTGTTTCATCAATACATTGTGGACATGTATGCGAAAATTGAGACTGAACGTCTCAATTACATCCGGTTCAATCAAAGTAAATTGCGATCAGAAGAATACATACATTTGCGTGATGCAATAACAAATGATGGGAATTTGAATGATATTGGACGTCTGACGATATTACCAGAATCTTATATTGGAAGTCCTCGCCATATCCACGAATATGCTCAAGATGCGATGTCATACGTGAGAAAACGGCCGACCAGATTTATTAATTACATTCACATGTAATCCGAAGTGAAGCGATATTCAAAATAATTTGTTTGACGGTCAATCAACAACAGATCGTCACGATATAAAAATTAAAAGCGCTGATGGATGTAATTGTGAAATTGCGCGTATTTGGAGAAGTGCGGTGTTATATGTATTCAATCGAATGGCAAAGAGAGGATTGCCGCACGCACATACATATATTGATATGCTTGGTTCGTAAAATCACACCAGATGAAATTGATAATATCGTATCAGCCGAGATGCCAGATCAAACAATTGATCAGGAATTATTTGAAGTCGTCACAAAACATATGATTCATGGCCCATGTGGCGTACTAAATATGAATTAACCATGCATGATTGATGGCAAATGCTCAAAGCGTTATCCCAGAGCATTGACTTCCGACACAATAACAGGCAATGATGGATACCCGTTGTATCGACGACACAACTTCTGTCAAAAATATTTCAGTCTCACATTAACGTTGAGTATTGTAAATCCGTCAAGTCAATCAAATATATTTGCAAGTATGTGAATAAAGGAAGTGATATGGCTTTCTTTGAAGTACCTGATGCTGACAATAGGAACGATGAAATTACTCGATATCAAATGGGCCGATACATTAGCAGCAATGAAGCAATTTGGCGAATATTTTCGAATCCATTGCACGAAAGACATCCTGTTGTTGTTCATCTAGCGGTGCATCTTGAAAATGGTCAACGTGTTTATTTTACTACTGAAAATATACAGCAGAGAGCAGCACAACCACCAGCGACTACTTTAACTGCTTTTTTTCGACTTTGTGAAACCGATACATTTGCCAGAAGTTTGCTATATACTGATGTACCTCAGTATTACACATGGAATACATCATCAAAAGAATTCCAACGACGTAAACAGGGTACAGCAGTTAATGGTCACAAAGGTCAAAGGTCGTGTAAATATATTCAACAGATACTTTGGGCAGAATGTATACGATTCATCCCAACAACGCGGAATGTTTTTATTTGCGATTGCTATTGGTGAACGTTCAAGGACCGAGATCGTTCGAATATTTGAAAATAGTTGATGGTCATTTATGTGAGACGTATCGCGAGGCATGTCACCTACTGCATTTGTTGGAAAGCGGTTCACATTGGGAATCGACGCTTCAAGATGCATGTGTTTTATCTTTACCACAACAAATAAGAATACTTTTCTCGATTATAATATCAACATGCATGCCAACGAATCCACTGGAATTATGGAACAAATATCAAGATTACATGGCGGAAGATATTTTGATTCGGATGCGTCGTACGTCAAATAATCCAGATTTGATAATTAACTTGGAAATGTACAATGAAGCATTAATAATCATTGAAGATATGTGTCTCAAAACTGCGTATAAAGCATTATCACAGTTATCTATGATTTCACCTGATCGTCCGATGCATGATTTGATGGATCAAGAATTGCAACAACAATTCAATTGTGACGCATTGATTGAATTTGTGCAATCAAATATTGACAAATTAAATGATCAACAAAACTATGTATATCAAACAATTTTGCAAGCTGTTTCTGACAACACTGGCGGATTATATTTCTTGGACGCACTTGGTGGAACCGGAAAAATATTCATTATTACATTGATTCTGGCAGCTATTCGATCACAGAAAAAAATTGCTTTGGCCCTTGCTTCTTCTGGAATTGCTGCCACTTTATTGGACGGAGGACGAACAGCACACTCTGCATTGAAATTGCCATTGAATATTTCAAGAAATTCTGCAATGGGAAAAGTCTTGAAGTAAGCAGCGATTATTCTGTGGGATGAGTGTACAATGGCCAAAAAAAAATCGCTCGAAGCATTGGATCGAACTATGAAAGATTTACGCGGAAATCAACAGCGGTTTGGTGGTGCCTTGATATTGTTATCAGGTGATTTTCGACAAACATTGCCAGTTCCTTCTCGATCAACTCCTGCCGATGAAATAAATGCATGTCTGAAATCTTCTGCTCTCTGGAGATTTGTGAAAAAATTGGCGTTGAATGTCAATATGTGTATCCTATTACAAGACGACTCATCTGCACATCAGTTTTCGGAACAATTGTTGGATATCGGAAATGGAATAATGCAAATCGACAATACAAATGGAATGATCACCTTGCCCGAAAATTTTTGTACAATTTTGCAAACAAAAGAAGAATTGGTCGAATGCGTTTTCCCAAATATCATTCAGAATCGCAGAAGCCATGATTGGTTAGCAGAACGTTCAATAATGGCACCGAAGAATATACACGTCAATGCAATGAACTTCAAAATTCAAGAAAAATTGCCAGGTGAAGTCATAACTTATAAATCCATTGACAGCGTTATGGATGAAGATGAAGCTGTGAATTATCCAATTGAATTTCTGAATTCATTGGAACCAGCTGGTACACCGCCACATCTTTTGAATTTAAAGGTTTGTTCATTACTTTAATCATTAAAGAATATAAATCTGTTCCAATGATTCCAACAGACATGCCATTCAATTTCAAACCTCTGCAATTTCCGGTGCGTTTATCATTTGCCAAGACTATAAACAAAGCAAAAGGACAAACATTTCAAATATGCGGAGTAAATTTGGAAGAATCGTGTTTTTCACATGGGCAGTTATATGTTGCATGTTCGAGAGTCAGTACTACACATCGTTTATTCATTCATGCACCGGACAGTAAAACTAAGAACGTTGTTTATCAAAATGTTTTAGATTAGAGCTCGAATTTTTGAGATTTACAATTTATTATATACGCTTATGTAAAAATAAGTCGAAACTGAAGAATAAATACTTTCAATGTTTGAAGAGTATTACTTTGTTGAATTTTTCATTGAATCGCTATGACAATTTTCTTATTATTCGTATTTATGTACGCTTCTCAATGTTAGCGTTATAACAATTTTATGGAGTGAATGGATAATATCGTACGAATGCATTCTCATGAACTGCATATCCTTTATCAACAATACATATCTTGGTCAATTCTCATCCTTAATTCATAATCGTCTAAATTTATGAAAAATATTTCGTTTATTTGTTTCATTATTTTCATAGTGAAAGATTCGTTCAATGCAATTTCTTCAAAATATTTGATAGCTTCTCGCGACCAGTATTTCCCATTACTTGGCTTGATATTTGCTAATCGGCAATTCAGAATTTGCTCTACATCCTGGTATTCCCTTTCTTCCGGTCTGAATTTTACATTGAAGCACGATGGGCTATCAATCGACTGAACAACAACAGTTTTTTTCTTAAAGATAATTAGAATGGAATGTTCTTCTCATATCGAATCTTTTCATCGTCATTTTTTGTATGGTATACTTGGAAATAAAATTTTTTTTTTTTATTATATTGAATTATATTAGGGGTATTCTCTTGCTCTTGCAAAACCCGGTGCACGGTGCAAGAATTGCAGATTTACAACGGCACAACAACAAACACACGCAGAAAAATATTTGCAAGGGCTGTAAAATATGTCAGACCAAAACCTATGTATATTTGCGTGCAATGTCACGCAAAAATATAATTGCAACCCTGTTGTAGTTGCCATTTTACATAAAGACATATTACGTCGTTAAATTGTTGAGGAAGATAAGTTTTAAATGGATTTTATTATTTCTATTTAAATTTTAAAGATTTGTTACAGTTTTTTTCTTAAAAATGTATGCAGAAGGTGCGCCAAATCACAATAGCCATGCTTAATAGTCATTCACAACAAATTGACCGAATTAGCCATTCATATATCACTAGATTCTGCAATGGGTGCTCTCGTGCTCTTGTATATTTTGGTATAGTATTTTTGCAATCTGCAATCTTGCAAGAGCAAGAGAATACCCCTATTGTATTTGTTATTGACTTTTTTGTTTGGCTATTAACTTACTTTTTTATTACACTTTTATGAATGGAAAATCACATTATTTTCAAATACAGAGTAATTATTATCGCAGAATATAATTATAGACCATGAAATTTCAGGTTTTTTTGTTTGCTAAATAAGTTGACTTTTGCTCAAGTAACAATATAATGTGACATTACTCATTCATGTCAAATGCTTATTTTTTTGTTTCTCTTATGTTTTTGTTTACACTCAAACGTCAAATAAATAAAAATTTGGTTTTGTCGTTTGTGGATATTTCATAAAATCTGAAAATAGGCAATTGCTTTTGCAAATTTATCGCATATTTGAATATTCAATATGTTTAAAAAGAAGATGACAAAAATGTCTATAATGAAAAAAATTAAATGAAGTATAATAACAGATAAATATTTATATTAAAAAAAATTGAATAAATTATTAATATATTTACGAACTGCGCAGCAAAGCGCGCCGGGTAAGCTAGTTTTTTATATTTGTCAATATGTGTGATTTTTTTTAGTAAAAATAAGTAGATAACTTTTTTCATATAGCGCTGAAAAGGAATTCAATCGGTCTAGACGTTGAGCTAAACCCCATACACCTAATAAAAAGAGCCTTATCGTGAACTTCGCGTGAATAAATCATTTATTTTTATTTTCACGCGAACGAAAAATTCGTTTCACAAATATTCGAAGTTCGATTATACTTTTGTGAACTTTAGTGGCATTGAAAAAATGTAAACTTATAAAGCCATATAAATCCTTATTTTGTTTACACAAATGATTCTGCAGTCGATACATACATTTTTTCTGGCAGCAGTGCAAAGCGTGTTTTTTTGCAAATACTTTATTTATTTAATTTTTTTTTATTTTTAAGAAATTTGTACAATAATAAATTATTTAACAAATAAATATTTAGTTAGCCTCTCTCAAAAGATCGAAGGGATCCGTTGTACTCAGGATCTCTTTTCGGGTTGAGTCGATAATTGGACAATGTAGTAAATGTCGAATTGATGCCGGCTCTTCACAAAATGGACACTTACTGGGTGGGGTACGTTGTAGAAGGTGTGCGTGCGAGTTATGGTTTACAAAATAAAAAGCTTCGGCCTTTTTTTGACAACCGTATTTATTGAAGTGAATCTTAAGACTGACTAACTTTTTATTCCTTATTAGTTTACATACTCCTTATTCTAATGCTAACTGTACTGACATTCTTAGTTAGTTAGCTTCTAATATTAGGCTTAACTGTATTATCGTTCGACATTAGCTTATTTACTTATATATACTTATTTATATATATACGTATGTATGTATATATTTATGTTTTTAGTTGAGTTTTAATTAATTCATTAGATAAAATAAGTTTTTTTTTTATAAATATGTAAATTGTAAACATTTTTAATTTGGAGTTGTTTTAAATATGATTTTAATAGCGTAGCGTATCTATGTACATATGTATAGTGCTTAAACAAAAGAAACGTTGTTTTATATTAATATTAATATAAATTATGATAGATAATTATTGTTTTATATTTTTACAATTTTATTTTCAACAATGGTAAGTATATATTTATTAAAATTGAGACGATCGATGGGAATATAAGTTATATACATATAAGCGGAATTAAAAAAAATGTATATTTTGTTTTTTTATCTTCTTTTAAAAGATATATATTGTGCATTACACTGAAGGGGATAGATTTTTGTTTTAAAATGGGCTAATTGTCGTTAGAGTTTCTATTGTGATTGTTGTATGTATGTACGTTTTCTAGATTTCTTTTAATAAATTTTGGTTCTTCTTTGTGTCTTACGCTTTTGTAATTTCGAATGAAACCTTCTCGCCTTTTTTCTAGGTAATTTTCCTTTCTTGTGTTATGTTTAGAAATGATCTTCAATTTTGCTTCTTCTAACCGATTTTTAATTATGCTATGATTAACTTTGTTGTTTTGAACATCTAAAGGAGTAGCTTTCATTGTGGTATGAAATGAATTGTTATAAAGTTTTACGGCTGTACACATTTGAATGGTAGTTGGAACTTTTTCTTCTAAATTTAGGGTTCTTATACGTTCGGTAAGGGTATTATTTATTCTCTCTACATCTGAATTTCCCGTATGGCTATGTGGTTTAGTGGCATGAAATTCTATATTTTCTCTATTTAAAAATTGCTGGATTGGTTTTGAATTAAATTCATTATCGAAAACAAACTTTTTTATATGGCCTTTAATTGACAAAAATTCATTAATTTTATCTATGATCGTTAGACTATTTCTATCGGGTAAATGGAAAGAAATAACATGTTTTGAAAATTTATCGATGAATATTATAAATGACTGTTTACTGTTAACATAAGTATCTATATGAACAATTTCATTAACTGTATTTGGTGTTTCGGTAATTTGAAATTTAGCTTTGATCGGATTCCTATCATATTTTCCACCATTACATATGTCGCAATTATTTATTATTTCATGGATTTTAATTTTTAGTTCTGGATGATATACTTTATGCTTCATTCCCTCGTAAGTTGGAATAATGCCTGAATGTCCTACTTCGATTTTATGGAAAAACGATATTTGTCTCTTTAGTTCGTATTCATCTTCGATATCTTTGGCAAAGTTTGTGCAATTTAAAAAAGAAATATTTTGATTGTTTGCGAAAGAATTTAAAAATATTTGTTCCACTTCATTATGTTTTTCTTCATTAAGTTCAAAATATATAGCGATCTTACCTTTTTCAAAATGTTTATTTACAATATTAATAACGTTGTGAGAGTTAATATCTCCTATATCGATAAAAATGCGTTTGTTTTTGAAAATATTTTCTACTTCTTTTTCTTTTGCTTCGACTAAAATTAATTGCTGTTTGAAACGATTTACGACTGTATTGAGAATGTTAAAGTGATTATAAAGATATTCTTCATGAGAATGGCTAGTTTGGACTTCTATTGAAAGCATTGTTTGGTCTTGTTGTTCACCAGCGTTTAAATCTTTTATTTGCAACATTTTGTTAAGGGTCATTCCCAAATTTTCGGAATTCACCATGTTTATTTCATCACTGTTAATTCGGCTCAGAAAATCCGCTATTTTATTTTCTTTACCGGTTATATAATTGATTTTTGCATCGTACTCTCCTAATTGTACCAGCCAACGTTGAAGTCTTGGATTTATATCCTTACCAGAATTTTTCTTTTGTAGCCATTTAAGTGGTTGGTGATCTGTTTTTAGATCGAATTCTCTTCCATATAAGTAGGGTCTATAGTATTTTACTGACCACACTATTGCTAATAGTTCCTTTTCGATGGTTGGGTAGTTTTTCTCGTGAGTATTTAATGTGCGTGAAGCATATGAAATTGGGTGGTCGTCTTGTGTGAGAACTGCGCCAATAGCAAAGTTGCTAGCGTCTGTAGTTAATTTAAATCTTTTTGTAAAAATTGGATACCTTAAAATAGGGGGATTTGTAATAATATTTTTTAAATTTTGGAAAGCGGTTATATAACTTGGGTTATTAACGTTAATCTTTGCATCTTTTTTCAGATATGCGACCATAGGATAAGCTATTTTAGAATAGTCTTTTATAAATTTCGTGTAAAAGCCGGTAATGCCTAAGAAAGATTTTATTTGCTTTTGAGAAATTGGTAACTTTAATTTTTGGATAACTTCAACTTTGTTTGGATTTGGTTTTATTCCTTCAGGAGTTAGTATATGACCTAGAAAGTCTGTTTTTTTCTTTAAAAAACTGCATTTTTCTAAACGTATTTTCAATTTTGCTTGTTTTAGTTTTGTAAAAATTTTCCGCATATTATTTATATGTTCTGACAAAGAAGTACCAAAAACCAAAATGTCGTCTAAGTATACAACGCATATCTTGTTTATGAAATCTCGAAGTACTGAGTTCATAAGACGTTGGAATGTCGATGGAGCATTTTTAAGACCGAATGGCATTCTTAAGAATTCATAATGTCCTAACGGAGTAGAAAACGCTGTTTTCTTCCTGTCTTTTTCATCTACCAGTATTTGATGAAATCCTTTCGCGAGATCGATAGAGGAAAAATATTGTGCTCTACCTAGTTTATCCATGATACCATCGATATTAGGTATCGGGAATTTATCGCTAATAGTAATTTCATTTAATCTCCTGTAATCGACGACGATACGCCATTTTTTATTTCCGTCTGCATCCGCTTTTTTGGGGACTATCCACAAAGGGCTGTTGTAAGCAGAGTTGCTTTCTCTAATTATATTATGTTCTAACATTTCTTTTATTTGTTTTTGTATTTCTAATTCATGAACTTGTGGATACCTATAAATTTTCGAATAAATGGGTCTATCGTTTGTTGTAAAAATTTGATGTTTGATTTCATGCGTAAAAGAAAGTTTTTGAAAAATAATTCGTTAAATTCTTGTAATAGATCTTTTATCGATTGGCTTTCTTCGATATTTAAATGATTCAAGTTTAAGTTTTTCATATCACTGAATTCGAGTGCGCAAATTTCCGTTTTTCCATAAGGAATTCGTTGATCAAAATAAATTATGTTTCCTAATATATTAATAAACGTGTTTTCTACATCAATTTTAGCTTTAAAAGGAATAAGAAAATTTTGTCCTATAATAGCTTCGTATTTGTTGCTGTTCAAATCTATTACTTTCCATGATAAAGTACCTAAGACGTTAAATTCTTTCGGAAAAGGTGTTACAATTTTATATTTTATTTCATTAATTCCGTTGATAGTTCCATAGCATAACGGTTTGGAAAGTTTTTCCTTTTGAAAATTTTCGAATAGGGCGTTTGGTTTTATGATGCTAGTTGTTGAACCTGTATCTATTAAGCATTTAATTCTGTGATTTCCTATTGTTACTGTTATTATGGGGAGTTGAGGGTTTGAGGCGGTGTTAAAAAATTTACTTCTTTTTCTTCACCATTGCCAATTTCCATCAAATTTGAATTATTGGACAAACGACTTGTACTTGGATTGTAATCGACGCTCATATGAGAGCTTTTAGTTTGTCTCGGTAAATTTGGTTGTATTTTATTTGTAGAATTGTTGTACTCGTAATCGTAGTTATTCCGATTGTTGTAATTGTTACGATTAAAATTTGTATTACGTTTGCAATTGTTATTGTTCCCGCTTTGTTGTCTATTGTCGTTTGTTGGTTTGGTTTGTCTATTGTCTGAAATTTTATTATGTTCGTAAGATCTATAATTTTTCTTGAAACCTTCATAATTTGCTTTATTTTTATCGACATACTTTCGATGTCTATAATCTATCGCTCTTTTATCCTGCAGCAATTTTACCTTTGAATATTTTACTATTATATCATTTAATGTTTCCGTTTCGGTTATATGTGCTCTTATAGGCCCATCGATTTTCTCTAACAGTATATCAACAAGGTCCCTATCTACATTTTCAGGTTTGTAAATGCCCGGTTTTAAAGGGTCAAATATGTATATTTCATTTATTTCTGCCTTACATTTTTCAAAAATTATAAATAATTCATTAAGATTACTTACTTTGACCGTCCTACAAAAATTGAATACCTCTGCGTATGTCTTCCTCGGACGAGATCCTTGTAGAATTTTGGCCTTAATCGCTTCCCACGATGAGTTGTCCTCCAGTTCTCTTGTTCTTTTTCCAGCAGTGCCCAGTATTTTTTCGTTTGCTATAATGTTGATACAATGTTGGACGAGTTCCTGGTCTGTGCCGCAGAGAGAAATGTTGGTTTCGACCGCTTTAATGAATGCTTTTGGATTATGATGGTCGTCTAGTGGCTTCATTCTCCGGAATTGATCCATGATGTCCCTTGGTGACATGTGAAATCTGTAGAATTGTGGTTATTGGTTTATTTGTAGTTGTAGTAGATGTTGAGCATGTTGTTGTTGCATTTCTTGTTGTTGGGTTTGGAGCAATTCTTCTTGCCTTGCGATAACCCTTTCCAGCTCGGCGATGGTTTGGTTTAGATTCTCCATTGTAGTAGTAGTTGTAAATAGAGCGTTTTAATTGTGGTTTGAAGATGTGGTCCGCGGAGTATTTCTTTTTGGACCAGTTGTGGAAAAGTAAAGATGTATTCTCCTTTTATTTAGAAGTCTTTTAAACGTTGTAGAAACTTTTTTATTTGTATTTTGTTTCTATTTCTGGATGCACATGAGCTTAATTATTTCTAGGCCGCTGTCCTTATTATTTTTCGGGTAACTGTATATATAGCCTTTGCTTTTAGAAATTTCTCATTAACTTTTTATTTTTATATTTTTTTTCTGTTTTCAATATTTTCACTATAACCAGTATTACTTGGCGTGTTTTGTTTTATTTTGATGATTAAATTCGGTTGTCCGTAACTGTATACACTTTTATGTTTTAGAAATGTTTTTTTTTTTTTTTTAATACTTGCTAAATTGTTTAATTTTCAAAAAAATATTTAAACTCTTTTTCTTAATATTTTTTTTTTCGTTTTCGTTTTATTTTTTTTTCAATATATATTTGTTTTTTGACACATTAATAATATTTCAATTCTTTTTTTTCTAATATTTTTCGCGTGTGAATATTTTTTGTTTAAACTGTGAATTGGTTTTGTTGGTTCCGCAAAAATATTTGTTTTTAATTGCTGTTTTTTTTCTCTTTTTTTGTGGCGGTTCACAAAACGGTTTTAAAAAATGTAGTTGCTTTTTCCGAAACTGTGCTTTATATATACATATATGAATATATGTATATACCGCAAGTTCCGTTCTTACTGTTTTAACGCGTGTTGCAAGCTGTAAATTTTTGCTTTGATACTGTACTTTTTACGGCAAACAATTTTGTTTTATATTAAACAGTTTTATTTTACTGTTTCTTTGATTTGGAACTGTGCTTTATATATATATATATATACCGTAATTTCCGTTGTTATTTTTGCAAGCTGTAAATTTCTTAAATCTTTGTCGAAACTGTACTCTTTCTTTGTGATACGTGACACTAGCACTTTTTGGACGACTTGCAACTTTCTGTAAATTTTTTTCTTTTTTAGCACTTATTTCGCTTCTCTTTTCCTTCAAGATTTTAATGCTTTTTGTTTAATGCTTTATTTTCACTTATTTTCAACAAAAAATTTTCTAATTTTTTTTCACTGTAGCTTTCGTTTTCTTTTTTTTTGGAAATTTGAGTTCGATTTTCACCAAAAAAAAATGTTATTTTTGTTTTTTTTTTTAATTTTGCACTTTTGTTTCGTTTTTTTATAGAATTTTTTTTACTATTTTCGCACTTTCTATTTATTTTAAACTTTTTGCACTTTTGTTTGTTCTATATATCTCACTAATTTCACTAATTTATGCATCGTTTACTTTTTTGTAATATTAATGATTATTTTGATTCTTTTTTTCTTTTCGGCATAAAACTTTCGCTTATTTTTTTAATTAAACCTTTTAAATATTTTCGGCAATACGATTCGATGCAATTGATCTTTTGATCAAAGTTAACCCGACTGCGCCAGTTATGGTTTACAAAATAAAAAGCTTCGGCCTTTTTTTGACAACCGTATTTATTGAAGTGAATCTTAAGACTGACTAACTTTTTATTCCTTATTAGTTTACATACTCCTTATTCTAATGCTAACTGTACTGACATTCTTAGTTAGTTAGCTTCTAATATTAGGCTTAACTGTGTTATCGTTCGACATTAGCTTATTTACTTATATTTACTTATATATACTTTTTTATATATATATGTATGTATATATTTATGTTTTTAGTTGAGTTGGCGTTAGCAGAAACGAAATACGCTCACTCTCTTATTCCGCAACTAAGCCTAATGTGGAACCTAATTTTATGTTAGTAAGCTATTAGGCATTTACTATATACATACATAATTTCATTCCATATTTTTTTAGGTTTTGTTGATGGGTTTATGCTGGAGGTGAGTTCTTCAAATGCTTTGCGCTTTGCTAATTTGGCGTTTTGCTTAAATTGTGCGTTTGCTTTTTTGTATCTCAATAGATTTTCTGTTGAGCGAACGGTTTTGTATTGGTGCCACAAATTCTGCTTGGAAACTTGGAGTGTGGATAGTTCGGAACTCCACCAAGGAACGGTTTTATTGGATCTATTTAGTTTAGTTTGTGGTATGGTGAGGTGAGCTGCTGATCGTATAACTCTTAAGATTTTAGCTGCTTCTTGGTTTATGTTATTAGCAATTGGAGAGGCTGCACTGATTTCTTCGCACATTTGACCGAATTTCTTCCAGTCGGCTTGGTTAATTTTAAATCTGGGTGTGAATTTTACTAAGGATTGGTTGCAGACTGAGGTTATTTGGGTAAGGATAGGGAAGTGGTCGCTTCCATGCAATGAGTCAAGGACTTTCCACTGGCAGTTTGAGGCTAGAGTTGCGGAACAAAGTGTAATGTCAACTGTAGAAAAGGTGTGGTGAGTCGAAAAGTGGGTGGGAGCACCATTATTTAGTGATATAAAATAGGATGAGATTAACGCGTCTTCAATTTTTTGTCCTCTGGAGTTTGTGTAATCAGATCCCTAGATAGTACTCCAGGCGTTGAAGTCGCCTCCAATGATGCATTGCGTACTGAATTGGCTTAGAAGTAGTGAAATATCAGATGTAGAAAAAGTATCTTTGGGAGGAATGTACATGCAAACAGCCACTATCTTGGTTGTTGTATTGATGTCGATCGCTAGTGCTGAGAAACTTGTTTGAATAGGTGATAGCTTGTGTTGAATATTCCTTTTGACTAATATTGCAATTCCTTGCTTTTTACTAGTGATCTGAGGTAGATTGTAGAAATGCCCTATGTAATTTTTGGGAGTGTAGGCAGTTTGGTTTTGGGGTAAGTGAGTTTCGGTTAAAAGAATGATGGATGGGGAATAGTATTTAATCAGAATTTCAAGTTCGTGATAGTTATTGAGGTAACCATTCATATTCCATTGCAAAATTGATAACATGATGAATAGCAAATGATATGGAGGTAAAACGAAAAGTTATGGGAGAACGAATATATGCATACACACACGCATGTAACTGCTTTTGACACCCTGCGAGCACAGCGCCGGTAGCCACATGCAGTGAGAGATGCATTACATTTCGAAGTCACTGTTATGATCAGCAACGCTCTTTGGCTCAGCTTGTACTGAGTCGGAGAGCATTAGACCACCACAGTCGTTATTTCTGGGCGAGGGGAAGATATAATTGTCACTTGAGGTGGATTTGATTGTTGAAGAATTGGTGAGAGAGAAGGGTATGGTCAAAGTAGAATTAAAAGGTGAATTGGTGATTGAAGTTTTGTTGTTTGTTGGCGTGGTCGTGCTAGAAGCCCATGAATGGGCGATAGATTTGTTGGAGTTTGGTAAGCTAGTGTTAGTTGAAGTGTTATTTGAAGAGGTGGAAATTTTTTTTGAAGCTTGAGGTGAATTTTTTGTTTTGTCGTTTTCGGAAGGTTTTGATGTTGTGGAGGCTGAAGTGGGAATGTTTGGAGTGGTTATTTGTGCAGGTAGAGAAATTATTGTTGAAAAGGGTGTAAAAGAAGAGGTGGAAGAGTGCTGAGATCTGTATTTAGTTGCTGCTTCACGCATGCTGCATTTGTCGATGGTTTTTATTTTTAAAATTTCTTTAGCCTGTATAAACTTGGGACAAGTGTTTGCGGAGGAAGGGTGTTCGCCTGAGCAATTCACACACATGGTTCTTGAGCATTCGCTGTCATTGTGAGGGGGGAGACTGCAGTTGACGCATGTAGGAAGGCCTTTGCATTTTTTTATTGTGTGTCCGAGCTTTTGACAGGTTTTGCAGCGCATCGGATTGGGATAGTAGGGACGGACTGAAATTTTTCGCCGGGCTACATCAATTTCCTAAGGTAGCTTGTAGGCATCAAAAGTGAGGAGCATTGCACCTGTTGGGACTATGACACCTTCAAGCTTCTTCTGGAATTTATACACTGCGCTTACTCCATAATCTTCAAGGCCTTCAATAATTTCTTTTTCAGGCAAATGGTTAAGAAATGGCGCAAAAATCGTGCCTTTTACGGAGTTAAGTTGTTTATGGTAATTGGCTGAAATTTTGCAGATGTTCGAAAGTGTTATCGTGTTTGTGAATTTTTCAGCAGTTTTTTTTATATTTAACTAGTAAGAGAAGACTTCCGTCACGCAATTCTGAAATGGATTTAACATCTTTGCTAATGCCTAAAATGGCTTTATGCACCGCAAAGCATGAAAAACGTGACAGTGGTTTATTGTCTTCTAATGATTTAAGAACTATGTATTTTGGGTCTTCGTTTTTAGAGATGTTAATGGGGGGAGCTCAGGGAAAGTCTCTTGAGATTTGTTGGCTTTTTTTCGTTTTGTATGAGGACTAGAGGAAAGTAGGGCGAACCTATTTTCCCCTGGATTGTAGGCCCCAGGGGGCATTATGAACACACCTTACACAACCACTTATAACTATTTAGTTCACAGAGTAACGAAACGGTATACCGAAAACAGACAAATAAGCGAATACTGATAACACACGAAAGAGTGAACATCCGCACGCGTCAGAGGTTAGTCGGTGACTGTTTTGCAAATACATCTAGCAACGCAGTAAAGAAATATTGGTTGCAGTTCATTTTGGCGTAAAATTCAATCGCTTCGCTTATTTAAAGTGAATTTGGTTTTTATTTATTATAACGTTTAATAAAGATACATTTTGTGTCCATTTTAACTGTTTATTTAATTCAATGCGGATTTTATTAAATATAATTATAATCAAAAAGATCCTGGCTAGTATGTCGCTGAAGGTAGTGATTGTTTTATAAATTTGTGAGATTTGTATTTAATACAAATTGTGTTTTTTATAATTCAATAGATTAGAAAACGAGGAAGTTGCAACAACTATTCTGAGGTCGCTAGTGAGTGTCCGGTTGAACATGGAAAGAGTATTTTCAGCAGGGCGAGATAAAATGTCATTTCTGTAGGGTCAAGTTCTTCGAGAGATGCAGAAAGTTCAGCCGGACTTTAATCAAACAAGGGAAACGATTTCCCGGAAGTTTCTGATTTTATTGACCACGTATAAACGCATCAAACAGCGGTGATGCAGTATATGGCGTACGACGTATGTCATTCAATCAATCTACACTAAATATTCTGCAATCGTCTCTCCAAAATACCTTCAAGGAAATATTAACAGTGACGGAGGATAATTTATGCGATTGGCCCAGTGCTGGCGCTAAAAAGAGAATAGTGAATTCAGGCAATGAAACACTTAAATTTTTCAAATATGCGGAAGAAAAGGAGCAAGAATGTCACGAGGAAGTACTGGAGCTCGAACAGAAAAAAGTCGAAATTAAACAAGAACGGATTAAGGCACTTATTGATTTGAAAAATATTTTACAAAATAATATTTAAGTTTTACATTGAATGTTAAAATAATCATCTCTATATATGTGACATTAATATAATATATATTTTATTGTGGAATTAATTAAAACTCTGACCGACTTGAAAATTTTTTTTTATTAAACTTTAGTTGTATCTTGCATTTAATTTGAAGACATTGATCTCCAAACTTGTTAAATTAATACTAAAATATTAATGTTTAATAAGTTATATGTATATACATGGGAAAATAAATGTATTAAATCTAAGATGCATACAAAGTTGCCAATTATTTCTCCTCGCAATCATCAATGTATTGATGGGAATTCTGTTCTTGGATTATCAACATTAGTTGTTCCAATAGTTATAGGTACGCACATGATAATGTTATAGATGACACTTTTTTTATAGGCTTGACATTAATGTAGTTTAAAATTTTAAATTTTTGTTTAAGAATACTGAAATGCTGCTCTTTGTGGACTTTTGTTGAGCTAAGATAAAAATTAAAAGTTCGTTGTTCCCGGTTGAGTTTTCCATTGCCTCTATATGGAGTCATTAGGAACTTTGAAATAGAGTAAGCAGAGTCGCCTAAAATAACTGCATTCTCATCTAGTTCTACTTGGCCAGTAGTTATAGCTTTGAATACTGGGCTATTTTTTATATACTTTCACGTCATGGCAAATTCCTGCGTAGCCAATAAATGTATCCAAAAAACGAAATTTGTTGTCATATATGGCCTAAAGATAATATATCTTTGAAAATATTCGGGATATATCTAATTGCAAAATTAAGTTCACTTGCATTATTATGGAATGGGTGCCTTTTTGATTGTATTAATTAATGGCATTCTCCTTTTGGGTTGGTATTTTAAAATTAGTACCTTCTAGACCCCAATTGCGAAATGAAACGGATTATTTATACTGTTCTGAAATCTTTCCATTATCTCATATTGGCACACAGCGGAAGGCCACATTACAAAAAATAGTTTATGAGCTGTTGTTTTAAATATGTGTAAGCAGTCGCTTAATTGCCTGAATTTTCGAGTAGTATTTACCAACCTCCACAAGGTAACATATAAGCAAGCAGTATCCAATACGCCTGCGCCGATTGCTAGTCAAAAATGGTTGAATAATAGTGAATGAATGGAAAGTATCCTGCGGAAAAATGTATGTGTTTGTATTTTACGAACCATTAAAGAGTCGCGCCATTCGAAAAAGGCTAAAAAAGACGTCATCCCGATAACTTTCTGTGATTTTGAAGTAGTTCGCTACTTTTGGATTTAAAGTTTTTCGCCAGCAATAACTTCCTCATTTTTTGAAGGATTCATTCTCTTTTCGTGTCTCCTTTAGAGAAAGCATTCTATTAGGTTGTCAAATATCTCCCTTCCGCCTTTTTGCTCTTTATTCAATTTTTTATAAAAAGTGTTACAGTGATCGGATTTAGTTCAAATATGCGCCGTTTCGTTAGTTAGTCTGTTTCCGTCGGCAAGTTTAGAATACCCCCCTCGTAGAAGCCCTCCTCCTTATTTGCGAAGAACTGGGGCAGCCACTTTTCACAATCCTCTTTTGAGTTCAACTTTCCACCAACAAGGGCGTTCGCGATGGACAGGAACAGGTGGTAATCACTTGGCGCTATATCCGGGCTATATGGTGGATGCAATAAAACCTAAAATCAGAGCTCCCGTAGCTTCTGACGAGTCATCAACGAAGTGTGTGGTCTGACGTTATCCTGGTGGAACACTACTCCCTTCCTGTTGGCCAATTCTGGACGCTTCTGGTCGATCGCCTGCTTCAAGCGCTTCAGTTGTTTGCAGTGAATGATAGAATTAAGCCTCTGGCCATATGGGAGCAGCTCATAGTGCATGATTCCCTTCCAATCCCACCAAACACACAGTAAAACCTTCCAGGCTGTCAATCCCGGCTTGGCCACTGTTTGGAACGATTCACCGGCCTTCGACCACGACCGGTTTCGCTTGATATTGTCGTATGTGATGCTTTTATCATCGCCAGTCACTATACGCTTCAAAAATGGGTGGAGTTCGTTCCGTTTCAGAGGCATATCGCAGGTGTTGATTCGGTCCAGAAGGTTTTTTTGCGTCACATCCAGCTTTATTATGTATCCAGCCTTCTGCAGATGGTTTAAAATGATTTGGTGAGTAACTCCTATCTATTGAGCGATGTCACGAGATGCCACATGCTGGTCAAACTCGATTTTTTCCATGATTTGATCGGTATTCGTCGTCACAGGTCTTCCGCCGGCTGGCTTATCCATAGTGTCGTTTTCACCCACTCTGAATCGTCGAAGCCATTCCTCCGCAGTTCGAAGTGCTAGAGTACACTCCACCAAACCACCAATAATCTCACGGAACGTTTTTCTAGCGGATTTGCCTTTAACGAAGGAAAACTTTAAAACAGCGCGAATTTCGGCGTTAGTGAACTCCATGTTTACACGTCTATAACTGTTGGACGCAATATCCAAACTAATCATGCATAGCGTCGTTTTGTAGGTTATGTCAAGACCTTTCAAAGATGTACAGCATTGCCAGATACGAGCTCTGTAACGCTTTATATCGGGTGATTTTTTAAGAGCTTGATAACTTTTTTTAAAAAAAAACGCATAAAATTTGCAAAATCTCATCGGTTCTTTATTTGAAACGTTAGATTGGTTCATGACATTTACTTTTTGAAGATAATTTCATTTAAATGTTGACCGCGGCTGCGTCTTAGGTGGTCCATTCGGAAAGTCCAATTTTGGGCAACTTTTTCGAGCATTTCGGCCGGAATAGCCCGAATTTCTTCGGAAATGTTGTCTTCCAAAGCTGGAATAGTTGGTGGCTTATTTCTGTAGGCTTTAGACTTGACGTAGCCCCACAAAAAATAGTCTAAAGGCGTTAAATCGCATGATCTTGGTGGCCAACTGCCCATGCATCCTGAAAAATGCACTGTTTGGTGTGGTTTGTACGCTGGTGGAATCATTGGACCGTATTTTTTCAAAGATGCTGTTGGACGCAACGTTACGGTGAATGGCGATCGCTATCGTTCGATGCTAACAAACTTTTTGTTGCCAAAAATGGAAGAACTGAACTTGGTTGACATTTGGTTTCAACAAGATGGCGCTACATGCCACACAGCTCGCGATTCTATGGCCATTTTGAGGGAAAACTTCGGAGAACAATTCATCTCAAGAAATGGACCCGTAAGTTGGCCACCAAGATCATGCGATTTAACGCCTTTAGACTATTTTTTGTGGGGCTACGTCAAGTCTAAAGTCTACAGAAATAAGCCAGCAACTATTCCAGCTTTGGAAGACAACATTTCCGAAGAAATTCGGGCTATTCCGGCCGAAATGCTCGAAAAAGTTGCCCAAAATTGGACTTTCCGAATGGACCACCTAAGACGCAGCCGCGGTCAACATTTAAATGAAATTATCTTCAAAAAGTAAATGTCATGAACCAATCTAACGTTTCAAATAAAGAACCGATGAGATTTTGCAAATTTTATGCGTTTTTTTTTTTTAAAAAAAAAGTTATCAAGCTCTTAAAAAATCACCCGATACATGCCGCGAAATTCAAAAAACAAAAAGGCGGAAGGGAGATATTTGACAACCTAATATTTTATTTTCCAATTCATCAAAAATAGTACTGATTAAAAATATTTCGCTCATTTTTAGTTCAGAAATGCAAAAATTTCGATGCGCAGTTTCGAATATGCAAAATTCAGCAGCATCATCCGCTGTGCAAATACGTAAAGCTTCCAGAAATTTATACATTACCGAAAAAGCCCAGCATTTTGTGCCTCTTCTGTACAACAAAGTCTTACCTGAGCTAAAAGCAAAAGCTGACAATAATTGCAATATTTGGATATAGGTAGAGTAGACAACAGGCAGACAGAGAAACAACTAGTCAAGAACATTATTATCGGAGTATTGACGAATGATATGCCTGAAAGGACAAAAAGTTATTCAATGTTGCAACTGTTGAGCTGTCAATACTACCGCAATAGCTGCCTTTGTTAACGACAGTTTATCGTTACTTTGGCGAAACAATGAGTTAAGCTCTACATTCAATTCAGGTCGTCCAATTGCTAATTCTTATACTATCTATTTCGTTCAATTGCAATGTAGGCAAGGTTTTTATTTACTACTCCGTAGCAGCACAATTTCTAGAATTATTGCTATGCTATCGCTACCGCTCTCACTTTGTCGGGAGCCACAGCAGAGCCATAGCATAACAATGTAAAAGTACGTGCTCTGCTCCGAGTTTTGTTAAGTAAAAAACTATGGCTGTAGCGAGAGCGAGAAATGAAGGGCTATGCTCTGCTCTGCCGTAGCGGTAGCAAAACAATGGGAGCTGTAGTAGAGCAGTGCTAATGAAAATTATACAGCTCTCGCATGTGTTTGTTGTTTTTTTTCTTTTTTGCTATTCCATTCTGTCATCTATGTACATACATAAATAGTATATAAAAGAAAGCCGTATTAGTTACAACATTTATAACTCAAGAATGGCTGAACCGATTTGGTTGAAAATTGGTGGGGAGGTAGCTTAGAAACAGAGTAAGGGCAGAGGATACTAAGATACTTTTTATCTCTTTGTGTCAAAATTCAATACAACTCATAAATACAAAAATTATATTTCAAATCATAAGCATTCCTTCAAAATTCATATAAGAATCATTTGAAAATTTTAGTAATCAAAAAATAGAAAGAAACTAGCTTACCCGGCGCGCTTTGCTGCGCAGTTCGTAAATATATTAATAATATATTCAATTTTTTTTAATATAAATATTTATCGGCTATTATACTTCATTTAATTTTTTTCATTATAGACATTTTTGTCATCTTCTTTTTAAACATATTGAATATTCAAGTATGCGATAAATTTGCCAACGCAATTGCCTATTTTCAGATTTTATGAAATATCCACAAACGACAAATCTAAATTTTTATTTATTTGACGTTTGAGTGTAAACAAAAACATAAGAGAAACAAAAAAATAAGCATTTGACATGAATGAGTAATGTCACATTATATTGTTACTTGAGCAAAAGTCAACTTATTTAGAAAACAAAAAAACCTGAAATTTCATGGTCTATAATTATATTCTGCGATAATAATTACTCTGTATTTGAAAATAATGTGATTTTCCATTCATAAAAGTGTAATAAAAAAGTAAGTTAATAGCCAAACAAAGAAGTCAATAACAAATACAATAGGGGTATTCTCTTGCTCTTGCAAGATTGCAGATTGCAAAAATACTATACCAAAATATACAAGAGCACGAGAGCACCCATTGCAGAATCTAGTGATATATGAATGGCTAATTCGGTCAATTTGTTGTGAATGACTATTAAGCATGGCTGTTGTGATTTGGCGCACCTTCTGCATACATTTTTAAGAAAAAAACTGTAACAAATCTTTAAAATTTAAATAGAAATAATAAAATCCATTTAAAACTTATCTTCCTCAACAATTTAACGACGTAATATGTCTTTATGTAAAATGGCAACTACAACAGGGTTGCAATTATATTTTTGCGTGACATTGTACGCAAATATACATAGGTTTTGGTCTGACATATTTTACAGCCCTTGCAAATATTTTTCTGCGTGTGTTTGTTGTTGTGCCGTTGTAAATCTGCAATTCTTGCACCGTGTACCGGGGTTTGCAAGAGCAAGAGAATACCCCTAATATAATTCAATATAATAAAAAAAAAAATTTTAGTTCCATGTATACCATACAAAAAATGACGATGAAAAGATTCGATATGAGAAGAACATTCCATTCTAATTATCTTTAAGAAAAAAACTGTTGTTGTTCAGTCGATTGATAGCCCATCGTGCTTCAATGTAAAATTCAGACCGGAAGAAAGGGAATACCAGTATGTAGAGCAAATTCTGAATTGCCGATTAGCAAATATCAAGCCAAGTAATGGGAAATACTGGTCGCGAGAAGCTATCAAATATTTTGAAGAAATTGCATTGAACGAATCTTTCACTATGAAAATAATGAAACAAATAAACGATATGTTGTTCATGAGAATGCATTCGTACGATATTATCCATTCACTCCATAAAATTGTTATAACGCTAACATTGAGAAGCGTACATAAATACGAATAATAAGAAAATTGTCATAGCGATTCAATAAAAAATTCAACAAAGTAATACTCTTCAAACATTGAAAGTATTTATTCTTCAGTTTCCTCTTATTTTTACATAAGCGTATATAATAAATTGTAAATCTTAAAAATTCGAGCTCTAATCTAAAACATTTTGATAAACAACGTTCTTAGTTTTACTGTCCGGTGCATGAATGAATAAACGATGTGTAGTACTGACTCTCGAACATGCAACATATAATTGCCCATGTGAAAAACATGATTCTTCCAAATTTACTCCGCATATTTGAAATGTTTGTCCTTTTGCTTTGTTTATAGTGTTGGCAAATGATAAACGCACCGGAAATTGCAGACGTTTGAAATTGAATGGCATGTCTGTTGGAATCATTGGAACAGATTTATATTCTTTAATGATTAAAGTAATGAACAAACCTTTAAATTCAAAAGATGTGGCGGTGTACCAGCTGGTTCCAATGAATTCAGAAATTCAATTGGATAATTCACAGCTTCATCTTCATCCATAACGCTGTCAATGGATTTATAAGTTATGACTTCACCTGGCAATTTTTCTTGAATTTTAAAGTTCATTGCATTGTCGTGTATATTCTTCGGTGCCAATATTGAACGTTCTGCTAACCAATCATGGCTTCTGCGATTCTGAATGATATTTGGGAAAACGCATTCGACCAATTCTTCTTTTGTTTGCAAAATTGTACAAAAATTTTCAAGGTGATCATTCCATTTGTATTGTCGATTTGCATTATTCCATTTCCGATATCCAACAATTGTTCCGAAAACTGATGTGCAGATGAGTCGTCTTGTAATAGGATACACATATTGACATTCAACGCCAATTTTTTCACAAATCTCCAGAGAGCAGAAGATTTCAGACATGCATTTATTTCATCGGCAGGAGTTGATCGAGAAGGAACTGGCAATGTTTGTCGAAAATCACCTGATAACAATATCAAGGCACCACCAAACCGCTGTTGATTTCCGCGTAAATCTTTCATAGTTCGATCCAATGCTTCGAGCGATTTTTTTTTGGCCATTGTACACTCATCCCACAGAATAATCGCTGCTTACTTCAAGACTTTTCCCATTGCTGAATTTCTTGAAATATTCAATGGCAATTTTAATGCAGAGTGTGCTGTTCGTCCTCCGTCCAATAAAGTGGCAGCAATTCCAGAAGAAGCAAGGGCCAAAGCAATTTTTTTCTGTGATCGAATAGCTGCCAGAATCAATGTAATAATGATAGTTTTTCCGGTTCCACCAAGTGCGTCCAAGAAATATAATCCGCCAGTGTTGTCAGAAACAGCTTGCAAAATTGTTTGATATACATAGTTTTGTTGATCATTTAATTTGTCAATATTTGATTGCACAAATTCAATCAATGCGTCACAATTGAATTGTTGTTGCAATTCTTGATCCATCAAATCATGCATCGGACGATCAGGTGAAATCATAGATAACTGTGATAATGCTTTATGCGCAATTTTGAGACACATATCTTCAATGATTATTAATGCTTCATTGTACATTTCCAAGGTAATTATCAAATCTGGATTATTTGACGTACGACGCATCCGAATCAAAATATCTTCCGTCATGTAATCTTGATATTTGTTCCATAATTCCAGTGGATTCGATGGCATGCATGTTGATATTATAATCGAGAAAAGTATTCTTATTTGTTGTGGTAAAGATAAAACACATGCATCTTGAAGCGTCGATTCCCAATGTGAACCGCTTTCCAACAAATGCAGTAGGTGACATGCCTCGCGATACGTCTCACATAAATGACCATCAACTATTTTCAAATATTCGAACGATCTCGGTCCTTGAACGTTCACCAATAGCAATCGCAAATAAAAACATTCCGCGTTGTTGGGATGAATCGTATACATTCTGCCCAAAGTATCTGTTGAATATATTTACACGACCTTTGACCTTTGTGACCATTAACTGCTGTACCCTGTTTACGTCGTTGGAATTCTTTTGATGATGTATTCCATGTGTAATACTGAGGTACATCAGTATATAGCAAACTTCTGGCAAATGTATCGGTTTCACAAAGTCGAAAAAAAGCAGTTAAAGTAGTCGCTGGTGGTTGTGCTGCTCTCTGCTGTATATTTTCAGTAGTAAAATAAACACGTTGACCATTTTCAAGATGCACCGCTAGATGAACAACAACAGGATGTCTTTCGTGCAATGGATTCGAAAATATTCGCCAAATTGCTTCTTTGCTGCTAATGTATCGGCCCATTTGATATCGAGTAATTTCATCGTTCCTATTGTCAGCATCAGGTACTTCAAAGACAGCCATATCACTTCCTTTATTCACATACTTGCAAATATATTTGATTGACTTGACGGATTTACAATACTCAACGTTAATGTGAGACTGAAATATTTTTGACAGAAGTTGTGTCGATTATCGATGACATGACGAATGTTCATCATCCATCATTGACCCTGTTATTGTGTCGGAAGTCAATGCTCTGGGATAACGCTTTGAGCATTTGCCATCAATCATGCATGGTGAATTCATATTTAGTACGCCACATGGGCCATGAATCATATGTTTTGTGACGACTTCAAATAATTCCTGATCAATTGTTTGATCTGGCATCTCGGCTGATACGATATTATCAATTTCATCTGGTGTGATTTTACGAACCAAGCATATCAATATATGTATGTGCGTGCGGCAATCCTCTCTTTGCCATTCGATTGAATACATATAACACCGCACTTCTCCAAATACGCGCAATTTCACAATTACATCCATCAGCGCTTTTAATTTTTGCCGAAAAACATGTGCATTTATATCGTGACGATCTGTTGTTGATTGACCGTCAAACAAATTATTTTGAATATCGCTCCACTTCGGATTACATGTGAATGTAATTAATAAATCTGGTCGGCCGTTTTCTCACGTATGACATCGCATCTTGAGCATATTCGTGGATATGGCGAGGACTTCCAATATAAGATTCTGGTAATATCGTCAGACGTCCAATATCATTCAAATTCCCATCATTTGTTATTGCATCACGCAAATGTATGTATTCTTCTGATCGCAATTTACTTTGATTGAACCGGATGTAATTGAGACGTTCAGTCTCAATTTTCGCATACATGTCCACAATGTATTGATGAAACAGTTTCCACATCTCAAAATGTAATTTGAACTTCCTTCGCGAATCATTAATCTGTATGAATAATAATTCATGGCGCTGACCTTCTTTTGAGCATCAAGACCTGTAAAAAATAGTTTTAGAAGTTTTCAATTCAAAATCGAAATCTTTTATTTAAACGAAATATTTATGAGCACGATATATAGTATGTACCTGTGCTTGGATTAATCATTGGGATATTTATATGGTATCCATCATGGCCATTCCAGTGCAATATAGGATATTGTAATGCATCGTAACAACGATGAAGCTCCGAAACACGTTGTAATTGTTCATTTCTACGGTGAAGAATAATATCTCGAGATTGAAACTGATCGCCAACAATCACAATGGCCACCCCATCAATGGTTGGTGCATGGAATCTTCTTGAATGCTCTCCAGTTGGAGTTTTATCGGCTCTTATAACGATTCTGTGATTATCAGATGGCAACCGATCCATAGTAGTTTTGAACAATTGGACTAATTCATTGTGCTGATGAAAACAATCTTGTAGTTCGCAAAGAATTTCTCTTTTTGTGTGAGAACCAATTGTGCAGCGTTGATTTAATTCACGATTTTAATCTCCGATGAAATATATTTGTAAAAATTGATGGTTAGCGTCGGGGAGCGGTAACAATGAACCCGCTAGGTGATAAATTTGACCTTGGATCTGTAATATGTATGCAATGTTATAGGAATAAATTTTTCCCTATTCATTGAAAAAAACCATCAAATATTCCATGCAATCACCTTAAATGTCGGCATAAATTGATCTCTTATAATTTTTGTAGCGCCGAAAGAAGTCATTTGAAAAGACGAATTGTACTCTTGTATATGATTTAAAAAATGTTTCGATTCTGGTGATGCCTCAAAAATTAATGATTGCAATGGTTCAGGAGGCGGCTCAAATTCCGGCAATTTTACTTTCCCGTTAGCTCAACACATTCCAGCCGTTTCACCCGAGAATTTAGCCGCTTCACAATGTGGGGATATAACATCCATCATTCCAATATATCCATGTACATTATAGTCGATTGAAGGGTCGTAATCAAATGCAGCACGGAACATATCTTCCAAAACACGACGACGTATTCGCGTAGGTCTTGCTGAATTTCTTGCATGATGAGCTTCTTCAAATCTATTTCGTGGACGTCGCACTGCAGTTTGTGATACTCTTTGTGACAACACGCCCCGAACATTTCGAGTACGTCGACCTATGTTTGATTTTGGAAGTGCCGGCACTTTCTTTAAAATAATTTCTTATATGATCACCTTGTTTGAAACACACATAAAGAGTTTTCACTGAATAATTTTCAATAATTATTCTTTTAAAGAGCCGGAATAAAAAAGCAAGCGACCGAAATTGAACGATTCAAATAATTTACAAATCAAAATATTGAAAAACAAAACAAAAAGGAATTGTATGAAAAGTCACTTTTTGGAAATTTCCAATTTTTCGACTTTTCCTTATGAAAAGTATGTATATGGTTTTTTTATATCTAAACCTTTTCAGATCCACAACGAACACTTTCTGATTTCATGAAGATTGGTTCCGCCGTTCTCGAGCGTTAGCGTTACTAACAAACAAACAATCATTTTTACTTACATACATATGTATGTAGGTACATATGTATATATTTACATATGTACATCCAAAATAAAACGTTTGTATGGGAAAAAGAAAAGGGCTGTTTTTAGGGGTTTTCCGGCAACTTTCGTAATTTTTTCTTACATAAGAACTTTCTCCTAATAATAACAAATACAACAAAAAAAAAATCAGCCAAATCGGTTTAGCCGTTTACGAGTGATGAAATTACAAAGAAAGTGGCACTGATTTTTATATATATAGATGTAAAGTTAGGTTGAAAGTCGGAAATCACTACACCAAGTATATTGAACCTGAAGGAAAGATTGTTAGCATTAACTTTTCGCGTTATTTATGTATACTCGAAAACACTTTTCCCGCAATTTAATACTTATAACACACAAACTGACATATTTCCGGCATAAAACTGTAGTACAAGTACTATATATCTGATATTACGTGATCACTTACTTTTGCTAATCTTAGTATGACTGATATATACGGTATAAAGCCAACTAGAGAATCTTAAGTTATGTACATATATGGAGACTAGAGAAAGTATTACCACAATTTTACCCATTTTTGCCAACTGTGCACATAATTATCCGAATGATATACTCTCTGAATTTCATTAGTATATCTCACAGTCCAAATACATGGCTCTTAAATAACGTTTGTTGCAGATATGTACTTTGTTTTTTAGCTTAATTAGTGACTGAGTTATGTATAAACCTTTTTTCTGAACCGTTTTGTGAAACTGAATGTGATTCGATTCCACTCATCTATCAACATAATTCTAAAGCCGAAGATCACGTCCAACGTAATTTAAGAAGATGGATTGTTGGAATTTATTAAATATGTTAGTAACTAGTATAAGTAGTTCGACATGATTGATTGTAATTTTTTTCACCATGTGTAGCAGTATATGGTAGATCAAATTAAAAAAACAGAAGCAATTTTTAGTATTTGATTTTTTATTTATTATATTTTACCGCACAATTTTCATATTCTGAAAAAATAATCAAGATTATCACAATGAAATTCGTTTTACCTATTAAACTGAACGTTTATTACGTTAACGCAATACAACTTGGAAACTAGAGAGTTTATCCCACATACATTATATAAAATAGTATAGTTCATCATGTTAGAATATGTTTCTTACAATGCCTTTCCCGTAGTTCATGAAAATATCTATAAAACACATGCCCACTAATCCTTTTTTTCAAATATCTTAGCAAAATCAGGAAACAATGATAATATTCACTGTATTTATAATTTTCTTCCGAAATAATCACCGAAAAGTCCAAGGAAGCTATCGAATTTAATTGTTTTGTTAGTAAACACACATAAAGCGATTTTTCAAACGAAGTTAGTAATCTACTTTTATATTCATTAGAATTGTCATTTTTAATATCCTCTTTTGAATTTAAATCACAGTCACAATTTCTACAGTTACTCCCAACAAAAGATGTATGAAAATGGAAACAAGAACCCCCATTATTTGAACTATCAAATGGATGTCCTGTTTGACTAGAATTGCTACTTCCCGGTGTTTGATCGTGACTAGAATCACTGCCGTCTCGCTTAGGTGTTCCAATATCTATGCAATCCATAAAATTTGTAGCACAAGATGGTTGGTATATCACGGCGGAAGCGTGGCCCGAACGACCAGAATTTAGAGGAGTACCTTGTTCCCAAGTGTTTGTCTTAGGATCATAAACTTCGACAATAGATAGAAAATTTGTACCATCAAATCCGCCAATAGCATATAGTTTTCCATCTAAGGAAGTAAGTGATAGAGCACTTCGAGCAATTTGCACTGGTGCTACTAGTTCCCAAACTTGGTTTTCGGTGTCATACCGTTCCACAGTAGCAAGTTGGCGCATTCCGTCAAATCCTCCAACGACATAAATATATTGGTTTATAGCAGCAACACCTGCAAATTGTATTAAGCTTCATATTAATTTCATTATATATACATATATCCAAGTTAATTTATACATCCTCAATATAAAATTAATTTTTAGCGGCATGGTTTACTATTTTTATACTCTTGTAACATGTTGCTAGAGAGTGTAATAGTTTTGTTCACGTAACGGTTGTTAAACCCTGAACAGGGTATATTAAGTTTGTTACGAAGTTTGTAACACCCAGAAGGAATCGTCGGAAACCCTATTTAGTATATACATATATAAATGATTAGTATGTCGAGCTGAGTCGACTTAGCCATGTCCGTCTGTCTGTCTGTCCGTCTGTATATATAGGAACTAGTCCCTTAGTTTTTAAGATATCGTTTTGAAATTTTGCAAACGTCATTTTCTCTTCAAGAAGCTGCTCATTTGTCGGAACTGCCGATATCGGGCCACTATAACATAAAGCTGCCATACAAACTGAACGATCGGAATCAGGCACACCCCCTGGAACTCCCCTGGGGGATTCCCATACAATCATTTCAAAAAATCACAATTTTTCTAGCTAAATTGCTGTTTTTTCTTTATTTTTATTTATTTATTTATAATAATATCTATTTTTTCTCTTAAGAAATTTATTTAGTCAGAACATATGCAAATGAAAAAAATTAATTTAAGTGATGATCTTAAACGAACAATAGACAATTGTGTTTGCCCTTGAGATCGCAAATGATCCTAAACTAACAATAGACAATTGTGTTTGCCCTTGAAAACACTTATGCTTAAGATATGTGTACATACTGTCGGTATGTACAGTAGATTAGTGTTAAGATGTGTGTATGCACTCAGCATGTGGTGCATATATAAATTAGGATAAGGAATGCTATAAATAAAGGAGCTCTGGGCAACCAGAGCTGAGTTCTATTTAACAACCGAAACCCTACGCGTCTTACTTTACAATTACCATTTCATTCTTATTACCTCAAAAAGTTTACAATGAATCCACCATCCTCTACACCGCAAGATGAAGCAACTACATCAACAACTATCGAAAACCCAATGAGTCATATACCCAAGCATGATGTTACTGTTTTTGGTGTGTCTACTGATTTGACTGATCTTAATTTACCAACCCATCTGGATATCTTGAGATATTATTTTTACTTAAGCGAACGTGCTAAAACAGAACAAAAAAAGTTTTCCCATAAATCATTCACTATTCAAGTACAAGATAAGTTGATGCCGATCAACATAATCAGAGAAGACTAACAATGAATGCATTTATGATGGAAACTGAAGAGCAAGGAGCAACGTCTATGTCATCAATGCCAACATACCAAGATCCCGATGATTCAACATACGCACCGCCACCGGTTCAAGAAGATATGGATAGAAGCACAAGTTCACAATACACACTTTCCTATCATCAAACAACATTGATAACAAGATATTTTCCGAATGCGCATAATATGAATTATCATATTTTAATTATATCATAATCATATTAATTTTTTGCATTTACATATGTTCTGACTAAATAAATTTCTTAAGAGAAAAAATAGATATTATTATAAATAAATAAATAAAAATAAAGAAAAAACATAGCAATTTAGCTGATTTTTTCATGTAAATCACCAAAAATGGTAATTTTTTGAAATGATTGTATGGGGAACCCCCCATGGGAGTTCCACTGGCATGGGTGGATCGGCCGTCCAAAGTAAGTGGGGGTCGGTCATACATTTGGACTCGATTGGAGCACTCTAAATGGGTCAAAGTGGAATTTTTCAAAATTTTCCCCTACCCAAAAGTTCGACCCAAATTGGGGGACATCAAAATTCGTTTCAGAGGTATGGTTCCTTCGGCAAAGTATCTTATTTTGATCACTAGAATATGATTTTCATAGAGCAATGGGCGATTTTTTTGCCTCCCCACAAATCGACCCGGCCTAATACATATATGTATATATGATCATGATGACGAGACGGGTTGTAATCCGGATGTCCGTCTGTCCGTCTTGAGTAAAATTAAGATGTAATGTTAGTAGATGGGCGTAATCGGACCACTGCCACAGTCACAAAACGCCGTTAGACGAAAACTTATAGAGCCAAAACTAACCACTAATTTAAGATATAGAACTGTAGTTTGGCACAGAAAATCACAATAGTAAGTACCAAAAAAATTTTAAAAAAATTAAAAGAATTTTAGTGTAGATATCTTTCAAACCGTTTAAGCTAAAATAACTAAATTCGCTAAGGAAAATCCTTTAGGCACCCCTATCTACACTATAGAAAGGGATGATAACCCCACATCACTCCCCATATAACGGCACTGTTACAAGCTACTTGAAGGGCGATAAATCAATAACTAAATACGCGAGAGACATTCCAGTTTCTTTTAAGTCGTTTGTGAGTTATAGCGTCGCAAACATGGAGCAAAATAAAGAGAAAATACGGCATATTTTGCAGTACTACTACGATGAAGGCAAAAATGCATCTCAAGCCGCCAATAAAATTTGTGCAGTTTATGGACCCGATACAGTTTCCATTTCCACCGCAAAACGATGGTTTCAACGTTTTCGTTCTGGTGTAGAAGTGGTCGAAGATGCGCCACGCTCCGGAAGGACTGTCGTCGAAAATTGCGATAAAATCGCTGAATTGGTCGAAAGAGACCGGCATAGTAGCAGCCGTAGCATCGGTGAAGAGCTGGAGAACGTCTCTGCCTCTGCCCCCAATATACCCCATAAAATTATGTCCGTCCTTACACCTGTATTTAAAGCGTTCACATTTGTCCAAAGTTTGATATTTTAATAAAAAATAAATGAACAAGTTTACACCTCATTTCCCTAGTATAATGAATTCCGATTATCTGGTTGTCGTTTTTCACATCAAATCATTTTATTACATTTTGCCTTTTCGGCCGAGTTAATAGCACATACATATACATGGATGTATCTCATGTGAATATATTTTTAATATAGTACAGTGGTGTTGTGGAATCCAAGAAAGAATTGCTTAGCTGTCAGAATTGCAAACCAATTCTGATTTTCAATGGTGTCACATAATCTGATTGGATATTCGTCTTTTCGAACATACGCAAAACCAATATTCGAACCAGCTGTTTACTAATGTGACAAAACTTGCAAATGAATTCTTTTGGAAACAATCCTATTAAAGTTTTTAATAAGTTCCGAATTAAAGGAAGATTTTAGAGATAACATTAATAGAATGAATAAAGACGCATTTGGGTGTTAAATTACGTATGTTACGTTTTGTAAATCTAATATCTTTAAATATCCGGACTTTTTTTCCAACAACTTAATAATTAAGACATTTCGTGTTTTATACTTATGCTTTCCCCTAGAGAAATAAAGACAAATGAATTCCAAATAATAATATAACTTGATTTCTTAACTTACATTTCAAAGCAGTGAGCGCCTATCTTCTTGCTTTATTTCTGTTAACAAAACCGATAAAATTGGTTTCCGTGACAAATTCCGATACAAATTCTGTTTCGAATATCAAACCAATTAGTGGTGTTGTGGAATCCAAGACAGAATTGCAAACCAATTCTGATTTTCATTGGTGTCACAGAATCTGATTGGATTTCCGTCTTTTCGAACACACGCAAAACCAATATTCGAATCAGCTGTGTACTAATGTGACAAAACCTTCAAATGAATACATTTGGAAGCAATCCTATTCAAGTTTTTAATGAGTTCTGAATTAAAGAAAGAGTTTAAGAGATAACATTTATCGAATGAATAAGGACGCATTTGGGTGTTAAATTACATTTATTACGTTTTGTAAATCTAATAACTTTAAATGTCCGGATTTTTTTTTTCCAAAAACTCAATAATTAAGACATTTCGTGTTTTATACTTATGTATCCCCTATAGAAATAAAGATAAATTAATTGGAAATAATAAAATGACTTGATTTCTTAGCTTACATTTCAAATCTGTGAGCGACTATCTTCTTGCTTTGTTTCTGATAGCAAAACCGATAAAATTGATTTCCGTGACACCCAAATCCGATACAAATTCTGTTTCGAATATCAAACCAATGATATCTGAATTCATGACACCTACTACTTTTTTGATCGGTTTCAATTCTGACAACTATCAGATTCCACAACACCCCTGAATAATACCTGAATTCATGACACCTACTACTTTTTTTGATCTGTTTCAATTCTGATTCCGACAACTATCAGATTCCACAACACCCCTGATAATTTTATCTGACGCAAACTAAAATATAGCAATAAAACTAAGTCTAAGTTTATGAATTTCAATATAAGCCAAGAAGATACTTAATTACATTGCAATTTATTCACGATTTCATCAAGTAATAAAAGTTTGCTTATTTAGCAAAATTTTTTAATGTAAATATATGAATATAGATGTATGCGTTTTATAAAGGTCATACATCTTAATTAACAATATTCAATTCTCAGCGGATATAATTCGAAAGCACTTTCAAGAACAAATTATTAAAAAATATTATACTGATGGATTCGTGATCCTCCGAAAAATCAGATTTTCGATTTTCTTTAATGTTGAAATTAATTATTCGGTCTGGTTTTTTTGAATGTATTAACTGTTAAAATAACACGTAAAAAATGTTTGATCTAAAACAAAAATTTCAAAAAGATTATTAATCTATAGGAAAGTAGCTATCACGCTACGGAGTTTTTTTTTAACTTGACAGTTTTTCGTAGAAAAAAATTGGAAGGTTTAAAAAAAAAAAATAAAATTTCCATAGCGCGATAGCATATTATGTTAAAAATATTCTCCCCAAATTGGAACTAGATATCTTCAAGAGTCTTATTTTGAGAGTGGAAACCATTTTGAAAACAACCATTCTGTGAAAAACGCGTTTAAAGATTGGGGTCGCTATGCTCCGCACTCTGTTCTCAAGAAACGCTGTAGCGACCGTAAAAATTTCATTCGATTAGAAAATTTGAGAGAATGTTTATTACAGTAGATACTATCCGATAATGCAAAAAAAAATCTAGTTTTCGAAAATTTCACCTCTTCTTCTTCTTTATTGGCATAGACACCGCTTACGCGTTTATTGCCGAGTTAACAACAGCGCGCCAGTCGTTTTTTTCTTTTCGCCACATGGCGCCAATTGGATATTCCAAGCGAAGCCAGGTCCTTCTCCACTTGGTTCTTCGAACGGAGTGGAGGTCTTCCTCTTTCTCAACTTCCCCCCGCGGGTACTGCGTCGAATACTTTCAGAGCTGGAGTGCTTTCGTCCATCCGGACGACATGACCTAGCCAGCGTAGCCGCTGTCTTTTAATTCGCTGAACTATGTCAATGTCGTCGTATATCTCGTACAGCTCATCGTTCCATCGAATGCGATATTCGCCGTGGCCAACGCGCAAAGGACCACAAATCTTTCGCAGAACTTTTCTTTCGAAAACTCGCAACGTCGACTCATCAGTTGTTGTCATCGTCCAGGCCTCTGCACCATATAGCAGGACGGGAATTATGAGTGACTTATGTATAGAGTTTGGTTTTTGTTCGTCGAGAGAGGACTTTGCTTCTCAATTGCCTACTCAGTCCGAAGTAGCACCTGTTGGCAAGAGTTATCCTGCGTTGAATTTCTAGGCTGACATTGTTGGTGGTGTTTACGCTGGTTCCAAGATAGACGAAATTATCTACGACTTCAAAGTTATGACTGTCAAAAGTGACGTGAGAGCCAAGTCGCGAGTGCGACGATTGTTTGTTTGATGACAGGAGATATTTCGTCTTGCCCTCGTTCACTGCCAGACACATTTGCATTGCTTCTTTGTTCAGTCTGGAGAAAGCAGAACTAACGGTGCGGGTGTTGAGGCCGATGATATCAATATCGGAGCTTTTCGTGTTGCTCAACGTCAGTTTACTCAGCCGTATTAGTTTTGCAGGGATACCAAATTCAGACATTGCGGCATCGTGCTGTCGAAAGCAGCTTTGAAATCGACGAAGAGGTGGCGCGTGTCGATTCTCCTTTCACGGGTCTTTTCCAAGATTTGGCGCATGGGGAATATTCGGTCGGTTGTTGATTTTCCAGGTCTAAGGCCACACTGATAAAGTCCATCTTGTTGACGGTGGGTTTTAATCTTTCACACAATACGCTCGACAGAACCTTATACGCGATGTTTAGACGACTTATCCCACGATAGTTGGCGCAGATTTTGGAGTCTCCCTTTTTGGGGACTCAGGTTCGCCTTCTCCTGGTGTTGTACGTTCACTGCCATTCAGCAGGCTGGGGAAGTGCTCCCTCCATAATTTAAGTATGCTCTGGGCATCGGTGACAAGATCACCTTTGGGGGTTCTACAAGAGTATGCTCCGGTCTTAAAACCTTCTATCAGCCGCCGCATTTTTTCATAGAATTTTCGAGCACTACCCCTGTCGGCCAGCTTATCAAGCTCTTCATGCTCACGCATTTCCGCCTCTTTCGTTTTCTGTCTGAAAATGCGTCTCGCTTCCCTCTTCAACTCTCGGTATCTATCCCATCCCGCACGTGTTGTGGTCGATCGTAAGGTTGCGAGGTAGGCAGTCTGTTTTCTCTCCGCTGCGACACGGCACTTCTCGTCGTACCAGCTGTTCTTTAGCATTTTCCGAAAACCAATGGTTTCGGTTGCAGCTGTACGTAAGGAGCTTGAAATGCCGACCCACAGTTCCCTTATACCGAGTTGTTGACGAGTGCTCTCAGAGAGCAGGAGTGCAACCCGAGTAGAAAATCGTTCTGATGTCTGTTGTGTTTGCAGTTTCTCGATGAGATGTCAATATGTCGGAAGAAGGTAACTAAATGAAAACCTGAGTTTCCATTTTAAAAATTATATACAGAAAATTACCAATTTAAAAAAATAATTATAAACACTATTATCTTACTTTTCTAAGTGAAACAACTGTATAAAAACAAAAAATATAAATAGTAGCGAAATGATTATTGCAAGAACATTATCTATTTTGTTTTTTTTTTTTTAATTATACAAATATTTCACTTATGGAGTGCGGAAATGGATGTAACAAGGCTCAATTTCAAACGCACCGAACTTTCGATGTAAAATTTTGGCAAATGACAAATAAAAAAATTATATTTTGGAATGTATGATAATTTTTTTGCCATGTAACACATATGTATAAATATATTTTCGTTTCAAGTTTCAACGAGTTAACATGTGCCAGATTCAAGTAAACAATGTAAATGCCCTTCTTTTAATTCTCATTACATACATTATTATATTGTTTGACTTGTAGATCAAACTGTTTGATTTGTATGATCAAACATTAAAATAAATAAGATTCTTTAGATCCTTACCACTGGTGGGCAGGAAATAAAGACCTTATTCAAGTGAGAAATATTTCATTCTAGTTTTATTTTTTAAATTTGTAAATTTGTATATACTATTTTAGAAGTCTTGCTTATCTAATTAAGTATATGTGTATGTACGGCACACCACATGGGGTTGTTTTCAACTATACAATGCAATACATGTGTGTGTGTGTGTGTTATCACATTGTTTAGGCTATATGGTTTGGGATTACTTTCAAGTGCAGACGTGCATTTGTAATGAATTGCCCAAACCTAAGTAAATATGTTTATATTATATTTTTTGAGTGCATGCGTATTGCATATAAATGCATACGTGCCTCATATATATATGTTTGTGTGTTTATTTATGTACCTTTTGTACTGCTTCTGTCTTATCTAATATATGTGGACTGTATAATTTATTACAACAGCTAGAATATTTCTTACCTTATTTAATATTCGCAAAGAATATAAAAATGTTTAAATTTAAGTATATTGGTACATTACGCCTTTTTGAAGTAATGAACATGCTCAATTTTGAACATTCTCCCGGGCGGCAAAAATGACTTCAGTTTGTGGCCGTGTCATGTTCGTCAACTTAGTGACGTTCACGATGACTATGCGCCTTTCTGTGTTGAATTAATGATAGTTTGCTCATAACTATTTCTGCAAATTCGTTAAAAGGGTATCCTGTCGACGTTTCTTCTTTCACATCGGACGACGCTGTAACTTAAATGTGAAGCTTCTTTTTTTGTACCTTATTATTTTCTCCTCATCACTGCATTCGCCTTTCGGTAATTGTTGTATGTGTTTGATTGGTAGACATCCCATCCGTTTCTTCTTCTTGGCCTTTGGATTCATTACTGCATCTTCCGCTATCATACTTCCATCGTCAGCGACTTTAATTGTCATGTCTTCATTTGGCGCTTCATCAGGGGGGTCAAGATCCATTGTTGCATTTGTAACAAGATAACCAGCCTCCCTACTTCCTCCGAAGTGAGGACTTTTCCGGGGAATAAAATGCCTCTTAAGGTCTTCTCTTCACGTGGTTGTTATAATCGCTTATTTAAAATCATTATCCAAAATTTTAGCTCTCCAAGATTCCTTTTGCTCTTCTGTTTTCTTGGTTTCTGCCAGGATGCATGGGTTTTGATCGCATAGTTGTTAATTTCTTATCAACTATAATTTTGTCGTGCTCTTCTGTTGTGTCATCAACGCAACACTTTTCGAAGTGTATATCTTCTACACGTAGCTCCTTAAATGTAATATCTTCTACACGTAGTTTACCTTCCTTCGATATGTCGTCAACGTAATACTTCTCAGAATTATCTTTAAACTGTTTGCCCGCGTTATCATATCTGCGTGCCAGTAATTCCCAAGCAGTGTTGTAATTTGCACCTGATCCCGTTATCAGGCGACTAACCATTAGTCTAGCTTCTCCTTGAAGACAAGATTTTAAACAGCTCATCCTTTTGGAGTTACTAATATCCTTATTATAATGGACATACTCCTCAAAGAGCTCTTTAAATGGTTGCCATTCTCGGAATTCGCTGAGAATTTTTGGAATTCTATTTTTGGTAATTCCAATTTAACAACTGTTTTTGATTTCTTTTTGTTTTTTCAATACTCGCAAAGTATCGGTGAATTTAAAAGAAAGTTCTTCTATTTCGAAATTATTGCACGACTTTTTGTATTTCATTGTCAATTCGTCGATATTTTTCTCCATGTAGCTCCAATAGTGCTTGAGACGTCCTTCGTATCTTTCGATTTCAGTTTCGTCTCTGTTATTTAGATTTATTTTTGTCTCTGCAATGAAAAATCGAATTTTTTCTGTTCTTTTTTCAATTGCCTGTCCTATGAGGTCTATAGTTTTATCAGTTGGGCTTATTGCCCTTGCTCTTATCTCCATCTCTTTGGATGCGAGTTCCATTTTGAGCTTCTCGATTTGCTTCCTATAATCTTCGGCTCTCCTCCCTTTATAATCTCGATTTATTTTCTCAAATATAATATCTTCTACGCGCAGTTTCTTCTCAAATGTTATATCTTCTATGCGTAAATCGCCTTCCCTTTGTAACATGTCCGCAGTGTCATTTTTAACTATCTTTCTTAATGAACTGTTTTTATTCTTTAAAAAAATCGTTGGAGGTAAATGTTTTGGTCGCCTGGTTGACCTTGCTGTGCCTCGATTCACAGCCGCTGAATATTTTTTTAAATAACAGTATTTACACAGCGTTTAGTTTCGTACTAAAACGGCTTATGTGATCATCTAAATATGCGGGAATATGGACCCGTCTTACAATTTCCTTATTCATTTGCCTGTGTAAGTAACAGGGCTTTTGTATTGACTATATACATACATATATAATAGAACTTTTACATATATTGCCTGTATTTTATTCATACAGGTCTTACAGTTTCTGCTCGAGCTACTTATCCGGCTTGAAGGACCAAATGTTTGACTTTTAATATCAAACTGTTTGATTTGTATGATCAAACGTTAAAACTTTAACAAGATTCTTTAGATCCTTACCACTGGTGGGGGGAAAATAAAGACCTTATTCAAGTGAGAAATATTTCATTATAATTTTATTTTTAAATTTGTAAGCCTTATATACAATTTTAGAAGTCTTACTTATCTATTTACATAAATATATATGTATGTACGGCACACCACATGGGGTTGTGTTGAACTATACAATGCAATACATGTGTGTGTGTGTGTGTGTTATCACATTGTTTATGCTGTATGTTTGGGATTACTTTCAAGTGCACAAGTGCATTTGTAATCAATTGACCAAATAAATATGTTTATATAATATTTTTTGAATGCATGCGTATTGCATATAAATGCATACATGCCTCATATATATATTTATTTATGTACGTTTTGTATTGCCTCTGTCTTATCTAATATATGTAGACTGTATAATTTATAAGAACAGCTAGAATATTTCTTATCTTATTTAGCATTTGTAAAAAATATAAAAATCTCTAAATATAAGTATATTGGTACATTCCGCCTTTTTGAAGTAATGAACAGGTTCAATTTTGAACAATACATATGACTATATAAAGAATATACTACTGTGATTGAAAGGTGAATTTTTAATTTTATTTATTTACTTCGCGTGTTTTTCGTATTGGTGAATTTTTTTCTATAAGTTGGTAGTACTGTTAGTGACATTTATGCTAAATTTCACGTCAAAATATTCATTAGTATTATAGATACGCGCCGTTTTGTGAGGCTCTAAAAGTGCATTCTTCGATTTTTACTACGTCTGAATTTATTGAGCAAAGTGCGATAACGCACCATTTCATACTGCATTGGTTAGTCGTGATCATTTCGCCATATTTTCAACTAATATCGTGCCGCAATCACCGCATTCGCCTGATTTACCTTCGTGTAACTGTTGGCTATTCAGCAAATTCACACGGCCACTACGAGGACACCGTTTTGACTCAATTGAGGATATAAAAGCTGAATCGAAGAAAGCTCTGATGGCCATCATGACGAGAATTTTTCCAAGTGCTATGATGACTGGAAAATTCGTTGCCATAAGTGTATTGCAGACGGAGGAGATTACTTTAAAGGAGATTCATCTTTCATTTTGATTACAGTAGTAAATTATTCAAGCACATATTTTTTTTTTTTTCGTATTTTACGTTATTTATGTCACTTTTTGTTTTTCAAATTAGTATTTGGGTGCATACAGCGCTATACACATTATACTTTTATGCATACAGATCGTAAAAAAACGAACATTTTCAGCAACATGGATTCGTTTGCACTTAGCTCATACGTCAATTTATTACACATAACACATACTAGTCGAAAATACGTGTACGTTGCGCAATTCAGTTTGTCGTTATTAGAGCAACGCTTTGCAGCAGGGTTGCTCCGTTGAGTCCACCCCGGGCCCGGAGGAATTTTTCCGCTGCGTTTACGCCAAAAGGCTCCATCCACACTCACCTCGGTCAGGTGTAATACATGCAATGGATGGAGCCATCTTAAGTCACATAGGGAGTGGACCACGACTTTCGTGGATCCATGTTGCCAACACAATACTGCGACACTAGCCTCTACGGCTGTGCAATATGCACACAGTTTGCGGGACCGTGGCCCAGGAGCTCAAACAGGCAACATAGCTCCCAATCTGAATTGTCTCCCCCCCTCCATCCCGCTCTAATCCTCGCGCGATTTAACTCATATACTTATGAATGGTTAAAAAAATATATGTTTTCTTTTGCAGAATATGGTCTTTATTTTAGAAATTCACATACTTAATGAACATGTTTTCGTATTATGCTATGGGTTATAAATTATTCGTTAAGCTGATAACATATTCATGTTTTGTGGATTAGGTCTAAATCTAATTTTATTATTTGTTGTAAACAAGTGCTTATCATGCGGCCTATGCATGTCTCGCATTCAGGTATGGTGTGGTATGAGCTCAAAGTCTTGTGTTTGATACCCTTGTTTATTTGATTAGGGCAGAACTGGCTTTATCAGCGTTTCTCATATACTTGTGCATAAGTGTCGTTGATACTGGTATTAACTCGCGAGAACAACTCAGCAACTTCTGGTTCCTCGAACAGTCCGTTTGTGTGTAAGACCGCCATACATCGGAACGTCATATCAGTCAAGTGCAATTCTTGCACTGGCTGGTCTTCCCGGCGTGTTCTTCGGTATTCTTGCCTCTCAAACGATCGTAGGGGGATGGAGCTTTCGGAACAGATTTCCTTTTGGTCAGACCCCGTCGAAACAGAACGTTTCTTGGGCGTCGACAACAACTTAGATAATCCCTACCATTCTAACCCGTTAAAACAACAACGTGTATGTCGCATATGATCACTTGAGATATACATATGTAACCGAACATTTTATACTCTCATAATTTGCTAGGATCAACGCCAGGAAAATATTTTCCGGTGTTGGTAAAACTTCATATCAATCTTCTTCAATATTCGTTATTTAGACGAAATTATAAATGAATTATAATCATATTTGGCTCCTAACTTATACTATAGGTCATATAATAGTATGAGTCCGATATATTTAATAGTAATATATAGAAATATTCATTATTTATACATCGGACTAATTGATTATATAGTACATATCAATCTAACTAACACAAATTTCTGTATATTATTGCTGTAAAGATTACAATAATAGTAATTAATATATTATACATAAAGGCTTACATGGATTTCGCGACTTCAAAAAAAACTTAATTTCTATAAGCTTTGAAAAATTGTGCGCTCTAGCTCAGCTAGATGGTCACTGAAAACTTTAAACCCGTTTTCTTTTTCTTTTTGGTCTTGAAAAGTTTTGGTTGGATTTGAACAATTTTTTGTTATAGGGTGGCATACACTTACGGCATTATTCGTGCAAAGTTTAATCTTGTTATATTAACTGCTTCTTGATTTGTGTACTGGAAAGTAAAATAATCAAGTGGAATTTATAATTGTGCTATATGGGAAATTGGCGTGGTTATTGTCCGATTTGACTCATTTTCACAGAGTGACATAGAAATATAAAAATAATTCCTCGTTTCAAATTTTGTCGAAATCGGGCGATCGGGACCGAGATGTGGCGGTGCCATGTCCATCGTCCAATTTTAACCCCGGCCCTAATAAAGCCTTGTCATATCATCTCGGCGTAAAAATTTAACGCTTCTGGCACATTTAGTTATTGATTGTTTGCGCTTTTAGTAGTTTTGAACATTACCGTTATGGGGAGTGGGCGGTGTTTTCATCCGAGTTCATTCATTTTCACACTGTCAGTAGAAGTTCTTGTAATATTCGTACCGGGCGAATTTGATTGTTGTAGCTTTAGTGGTTTAGGAGATATGCACATTAAACATATTAGAGGGCGGGACCATGCCCCCACACGATTTTCGATTTTTACTATGTCTGAAAGTGCTATGATGACTGGAAAATTCGTTGGCATAAGTGTATTGATTACTTTGAAGGAGATGAAATGGACAAAATCAAAAATGCACCTTTCAATTTGATCACATTAGTATATCAATCTAAATTAATTTTTGGTTTTAGAAACAATTGTTTGGTGAACAAAACTCTGCACAAGACGAAAGTAAATAAAAATGTGTAATAACTAATGCATATGAATCCAATATAAATTCAAATGGAACTTCGAAAATATTTAAATTAGGTATATAAGGACAAGGGGTAGTATTCACCCGAGTTAACACACTTGTAACACCATTATCATAAAGATATTCTCTCCGAATTTTAATTAGAGATCTAAATATCAATGTTTTCGATAAAATTTCAGCTATAGGCACTGGGGTCCACAAATTTGGTATTTAAGGACTTGAAAAGCTCTGCGCTGATTTCGAATATTTTTGGATGTGAGCTTAAGGCACTTTTTGAACAAGGACTTATTCTAATAAATTTATTAGTGTTTGGTTTATTCTATCGAATGTAATAGTATCATATGGATTTTAAAATTTTGATATATGGGAAATGGGAGTGGTTGTATATGATTTCACGTAAAGCTGCGCTGTAGCTCTTTAATAGAATATCAAGTGCAAATATTAATATTCCGACGCATTTAGATCTTAGTAGTTTTCAACATATCCGTTATTTGGGGGGTAGGCTGATTTCAATCATCTTTATTGTAGGAAGAGGTGCTAGAAAGAATTTTGGTTGAAGTAGTTTAGGTGGTTTGTGAGGAAAGCACATTCAACCTATCGAAGCGCGGGCAACGATCTAGTACCTCTTCAATAAAGACGAAAGCTAGTTGGCTAAAAATGTGTATAGTGTTTGTGGTCCTGATACTGTTACAACCGATCAAACGTAATTTTGATTTCATCGATAGCGCTCCGGTCAAAGATTCACCACCCAAAATAATACAAAATAACGGAAATACTTGAATCAAATCGAAGTTTTGTTTCGATTGCCCAGGAGATAAATATTTCGCCATTTAAAAACAGTGGATGCAGTTCAATATACAATGTGCCGTATGTGTTAATTTAATTCAGCGAACCGCTGCAGAATCAAAATTATCAATTCCTCTAGCGGATGGTTATTAATTATAAAGTCAAGCGAAACAGTCGCAGCCCAATAGCGGTGTGACAGCTTAAACTGTATACAAGCGAGCATTGTTAGTCAAGAAGCCTTTTTTATGTCTTTGGTGAGATTGGCAAGAGAAACTATTGTTAAATGCTTCCATACGACCAAACTATTAAATCGGATCTGTACCGGCAACAATTGGACCGCCTGAAGATGCGGCCAGCTTTGGCCGATAGGAGAGAAACTGTGCTCCATCAGGTAAAAGACAGACCACATAACCAGCTTTAAAAAACATAAAAATTGTACCATTATAATTAAATATAATTTCAATTATGATATGTCATAACATAAACTAATTTCGTTTCATCTTTCTCTACAGCAGAGCCGCTCAAAATAATGCGCAATTTTTCATGCCTATACTCGGAGTATAGACAAGCAAATGCAGTCGAAATATCTACGCTATGACGTGTACATCAAATGTGTGATTATATGCGTTGGTAAATAAATTGCGCATTATTTTGAGCGGCTCTGCTCTACAGTGTATTAAATCAATATATAGATATATTTACCGGCACCACTTCGTTCATACTGCATTGGTTGCACCAAGGTCCATTCGTTATTCTCAGGGTGATAGCATTCTACAGTAGTAAGGCGGTCGGTACCATTGAAACCTCCAATAGCATACAATAAGCGATTTACAACAACCACTCCAACTCCTAAACGTTTTTCATGCATGGGTTGCACCAGTGTCCAGCGATCTTGATCCGGATCATAACTAGTCATATTAAATATATATATTTTCGTTTAATATTTTATTTTACCTGTCCGTATACACTACATACTACTCAACTGAACTGTGATATTCCGAACCTGCGGATCCACCAACAGCATACATCAATTCGTCCATTACGGCCACGCCTACTCGGTGTCGTGGTACTGTCATTGGAGCACATGGACGCCATTGTTCCGTCGAAGTATTATATCGGTCCACCCAATCAGAATCGTAGGAAGAACCAATTGAATTGTTTCGCCCGCCGACAGCATAGAAAGTGCCTTTCAAGAAAGCGGCACCAAGGCCAGATCGGGGAATTCGTAAGTTTGGCAACGTTGTCCAAGTTTTATCATCAACATTATATGCTTCTAGGATATCTAACGATTGTCGAAAAAATCCTCCTGCTACAAAAATCATTCGCGTCGTATTTGGTGTTCGCTCCTTCACAACTGGTCGTTTGTGTAAAGTCAAATCTTTAAATATCTTTGCTAAATATTCCCGACATGCGGGCACTTTTCGTAGCACATCGCAATTTCTCATTTGTTCCTTAAGGAAATTTGGTGTCAGAAACTGACATCTAACAGCATAAAGTATATGTTCCATTTTGGGATAACGATTTTCTTCATCGTATTTAACCCATTTAAGTACGGCATTATATACTTCCCTCTCTTCTTGAACATTTAGCTCATCGCGTCGAATTAGCGCTATCAATTGGTAAGCGGACAATTGCAAAAATTCTTCTTCTTGACAAACCTGTAAATAAAATTACAAACACTTTAGGATATCAGTATAAACATCATTAACTAGACATTGATTTTAATATTTTCACACCTCTTCTCCCACCTCTACTACGATCGGTTTCTAATTTTCATTTTCACTTCGTGTTGGCGGTGTTGTATACTTTACGAAAATCACGTCAACCATGCTCTACGAAGCTCAGATTTTGAGTGAATATCGGGAGTAATAAGGCATAACTACTGGGGAAAGTAGTTTCATAGGTTTCAATAGCAGTGACGCATTAAGGACTTTGGTAAGATGTCTAAATCCCGTCGAGACTAGATGCTTTAGCATCAAAATTTGTATGCCATCTGTGCAAATGGATTTCGAAAACTTCGCCTTTGTTGATGACACCTTGAACCTCATTGTTGAAAGTAAGTAACGTGCAGTCTTTTGACACTTTGCCCAGTCATCGGGTAACTTTTCTTTTGTTCTTATCAGTTGAAGGGTACAGAGCAAATTGCCGACTAAAATAACTCGCGCACTTTTTCGGGTTCGAGGAGGTATGGCCATTCAAATGAATTTCGCCCGACTTAAGATATCGCGTTCGTTTGTTAAAACTGCGACTGGAAAATTTAGGCGGGTATCCGCGATTCTTCCAGTTGGAACGAAGCAGCAGCGTAATTGACAACGATTATGTCCACATTCTAAACAACTTTGCCTAAGAGACTCCGGGTCTAAAACCGGTTTCAAGCCAGCGATTTTGAATGCGCAGTTTATCTTTCAGGGATTATAAATATTTTTTCCGTCATTTTTTTAGATGTGCGAATGAAATTTATTACATATGTAGAAACATGGTCAAAATAATAACTACTTTCCTTTACCCTGCAATCGTTGTTAAATTTTCAATGTCTGATAAAACCAACAAAAGCAAATTTGGGCCAGCTTTAATAAATTCGTTATAACAATATTTTTTATAGTGAAAAGAAAATGGTGAAACAAAAGTGTTGAGTGTTCATCGTATTTCAGAATGCCCTAAGTTCATTTATTTATATGATAAAAGAAATGAAATGTAACATTTTAACATGAATAAAAGTGAATTTAATAGTCATTGAAAGTCACCAACTTTTACCCAACCGCCCAACTCCATCGTTTTTTCTGTATTTTTTTCTTAGATCATTCTTTCGATTTAGTTAGAGGTATATAAAATGAATACCATTTTTCGAATCATTTTGTATTGCAAATAATCTCGAAATTATTTGAATAACAGTAATTGTAATACCGATTCTATTTAAGAACTATCACTAAGTTGCTACAATCGTCGTTCATTAACATCTTTTTTCACATATTTTTCGGACGCTAATTTTTTTTTAATAAAAATAAATTTTTATCGTTGGACAAATACTTGTGAAAGTCCTTACAATTCATTTCTTTGCAGTTATATTGAAGAAGTACAATATTCTTAACAGTCTCAACTGAGAGGCGGTTACGCTCGATACTCCACTGTGTATTGATTTAAGGAAAAAATACGCCCACAATTTACGTTGTGACCAGGGATAGACAACAAATACTGAACTATTAGCTTTGAAGAATTGACGTACCTGGTCATTAACAGATTGCGCATAAAACTCTTCCGATATTTCTCGGTCCTCTTTTTTCTATTTCAAGAACGCATTCAGATTTGCCAACTTATCGATCAATTTGTTCTCGTCAATATGAACAATTTTCGAGTATAAAAACTGAATCGTCTCAACATATGACGTAGTCGCATTTCCATGCGACGGTATACATGTATGTATGTATGATGGCGACTTAGTATGGTATGCGTTCCAAAACTTAACCGAGTTCAACTCGCGCAGGATTTTTATACCGGAAAAAACATACGCGAGTTGAACTCGGTCGAGTTGTGGAACGCAACCATGAATGATATGATTCATGTAAATGCATCCTACGCGTGGCGCGCAAATTCAAAACGCCCAAGTAGACTAAAAAAAATTGCCGATTCAGGAGGAAACCAGGGAATCAGTGACGAATGTCAAAATCAGGGAATAGATTTTTTTTCTTTTAGGCAAAATTGTTCAGAATGAACTGTGGAATATATGGTTTTTTAGCTCCATGTAAATCATTAAATCTTCCGAACTCAACATCACTTAACCGGATAGTTATATTGTAACATTCTTTGGTATTATCCCTGCGGACGATGACGTATAGACTGCCATTCCAAAACATTTAAAAAGTATTACTAGTAAAGATGTATTATTTCCTCTATGAAAATATTATAATTCCCTCGCACTATGCGGGTATCATGCGAAACATGGCACCGTAGAACAAATAATAGTATTACTAACGAAATAAGAAATTTAGCAATTTTTTTTTAATGAAATTAAAACAATGTATCTTTCGAATTGCATAAAATGTTGGAGTCTTATTTAAAGATCCTATTGTAGGAAGAAAAGAAGAACATTTGATATTCTCGTTAGAGTGTCTTTTTTTCAATCCCGTCACGAAATTTCCTTGGAAAGAGCCTAAAAAAATTTCCGGACAATTTTAGCCCTTAATCTTAACATTAAGAACTGGACCAAGGCATGTAAAATTTTTACATTGAAAATACACTACAACCGTGAATTTTTATCTTTAAATTCCTACAGGTCAGAGGTATTTTATGGCATCGCTTTGACTTTAAACGCATATTTCTCAGAATTGTTCACTCTACAAAAGTGCCCAGTGCAATAAAGTCGTAAATTGGATATTCTCCACCTGGTCCTTCCAACGGAGTGGAGGTCTTCCTCTTCCTCTGCTTCCCGGGTACTGCGTCGAATACTTTCAGAGCTGGAGTGTTTACGTCCATCCGGACAACATGACCTAGCCAGCGTAGCCGCTGTCTTTTAATTCGCTGAACTATGTCGATGTCGTCGTATATCTCGTACAGCTCATCGTTCCATCGAATGCGATATTCGCCGTGGCCAACGCGACCATAAATCTTTCGCAGAACTTTTCTCTCGAAAACTCGCAACGTCGACTCATCAGTTGTTGTCATCGTCCAAGCCTCCAAGATAGACGAAATTATCTACGACTTCAAAGTTATGACTGTCAACAGTGACGTGAGAGCCAAGTCGCGAGTCCGACGACTGTTTGTTTGTTGACAGGAGATATTTCACCTTGCCCTCTGTTGCGTGGTAGCCAGTCTGTTTTCTCTCCGCTGCGACACGGTACTCCTCGTCGTACCAGCTGTTCTTTTGCATTTTCCGAGCGCACGCAATCTAAAACACTGGAGACGTGTCTTCCGTCTATCACAACGTGATCGATCTGGTTGGTGGCTTTTCGATCCGGAGACCGCCAGGTAACTTGATATATTTTCTTGTGCTGGAATCTAGTACCACATATAACCATATTTCGGGCCCCGGCGAAGTCGATCAGCCTCAACCCATTTGGGGATGTTTCCTCGTGGAGGCTGAATTTACCGACTGTAGTGCCGAAGATACCTTCTTTGCCCACCCTGGTGTTAAAGTCGCCAAGCACGATTTCGATATCGTGGCGAGGGCAGCTCTCATAGGTACGCTCCAAGCGGAAGCTTTGGTCACATCGTCCTTTTCTTCCGTCGGGACATGGGCGCAAATCAGCGATAAGTTGAAGAACTTCGATTTGATGCGGATTGTGGCTAGACGTTCACTGATCGAGGTAAATGACAGTACTCGGCGACGAAGTCTCTCTCCCACCACGAATCCCAGTCCTTGCCCCGTCCATCGCATTTTCGGGACGGCGGTGATGCCAGCCTTCACTCTAACGAGGACATCAACCAGCTGGGCAGCGGTACCTTCTCAATTAAGGGACCGGACATTCCAGGTGCATGCCCTTCGTAAACCTTAATTCGTTTGCCATGGTCGTCATCAAAAGGGGGGTCTCTCAGCCGAGGCTTGTTGTTCTTTTGCATTGGTACTGGTACTGTTTTTTTACGTGGAGGGGATGTTTCGCCTTCTAACTTTAGCTCGCCTTCAAACGGATGTTCTTAGGCTACCCAGAGGATAATTGGTCTAAAACCGGAAGTCGTGAGCTGCTTAACCCATATGAAAAAGAATCGTTTCTGGCCACTCGCAAGTGAATGGCGATCAGAGAACTTTCTTCACTTGCCTGAACTTCATCACATGACTCCATCCTTCAAGAAGAAGTACCCTGGATACAAAAAAGGACTTGCTATAAACTTCTTAAAAATATGAAGTAGGCCGCGTCCTTGCCAAGTTTTCGTCCTTATTGTAAACTTTGTGTGAATAAATCAATCCGTTTCACGAATTTCGTGTGAATGTTCAAATTTCGATTATGCGTTTGTGAACTTCGGCAATATGTCACGTATGTTTTTTATTTGATTTAGTGGTATTGTAAAAAACTTTTCAAAGCCAATTATGTGTTAGCTTACAATCGTGTTTTTATTTTTAATTTTTATACAAATCTTTTATGATCTAATCACATCTTTTAAGTATTAGCTGAATAAATTATGCAGATCACAATTTTCGATGTTGCTCAACTAACAGAAAAAAGTTGTATTTGAAAGATACTGATTAAAAAAATTTGAATGGGTAGAAATTTGAAAATCGGTAATCGTCTTTTTGCTATTGGAAAAATCAAACTTCATCATTCGGCCTTAGCGTAAAAAACTGTCTTTTGTTATTAGACACTACTTCATATAAAAGAGTTGTAAAAATAAGTAAATTGTTAATAACGTATGCTTAGTAGCATTGTTTCATAGTCGTTAACGCGAAGCTCTTTTTCGAAAAAATTTAGTGATTTTGGAATCAATCGTGCTTTCATTTTTCTTAGGCCCACCGATACCAGTAAGATCTCTGATTGTTAATCGGAGATTCTCAAGCACCAATTTCTTTATTTTATTGACGTGTTGATCATCAATTGATGTTGGTGACCGTCCTAAACGTCGTTCGTCTTCAACACGTTTTCGATCCTTTTTGAATAACTTGTAATCAAAAACACTTGCTCAAGACAAACAATTAACACCGAAGACCTTTTGGAACATTCTGAACGCTTAAACAGCAGAAATTTGATTCCGCACAAAGTTTAAAGGAACTTTTTTGCCGAATGCAATTTTTGTACTTCAGAATGACACTAAACACTAATGATTATTTTATTGCGACATTTGACGACGTTTTGTTAACATGCCCATAATATCTAACAGACAATAAGAGTATGTGTCTACGAAAAATTTTTTAAGTTGGTATTGAAAATTTTGTGATCAAACGTACAATAACCAGGTAAAAAAATTAAAATTGAAAATATTTAAAGAAGAGCGCATTACAAAGTAAAAAAAAAAAAATTTGCAAATTTACCTGTGTAAAATGTCTCTCTATGAAATAGTTGGCTTTTTTCTGAAGATCTGAACACCCATGCTGTTCTGCGAAACTGGCTATACCAATAGCATTGGTTGGATCCAATTGTCTTTCTAAGAAAGCACAACATGCATTTATAACGTTGGGCACTTGAAACATTGTCGCCGCAGGTAGCAACTGACAGACTGTCACTTCTGTTACTCGTATATGTCCCGTATACATAAAATAAATTATCCTGCCCATGGCGGTGGGACAGACCTAGCATACAAGAAAAAATTTTAATTATAATTTCTTAGTAACATATGAAATCCTAAGCATACTCCTTGTAGTTGAACACGTGACATTTCTGATTCTTTTAAACCTCCTGTAAACATAGCTTTAAAATAAGGTGATGCTGCCGACAAAACCACTTTATGTGCTGGAAATAATTCTTGTTTTACCTCCAATACAACATCTGTAAGCATATTGTGAGATCTCATCATAAACATCATTTTTAAAACTTCTTTGGCGTAATTAGACATGCAGAAGGTCATATCATCATCACGATCATCCACATCTTCCGTTTCTGTTACAGGTGAACTATATGAATATGGCTTTCGGAATATAAAGTCAGGATTTGGACAATTACTCATAGAGTTGCTACAGTTGCTCATATTAAAATCTGAAATTTAAATCAATAAACTTAAGTCTTGTTCATAAAAAAATTTTTTCATACTATCATTTTAAAAGTAATTTAGGCTGTGATATTACTCATACATATATACATATGTATGTATAACTAAAATTATTGTGAGATTACCAATGCTGGATATACGAAAAATAGAGCAAAAATTGTTTTCGGTCATTATTCCTGTAATACATATATACTTATAATATGAGAAATTATTTCTCACTTTTTATTTTTACGTAGTTAGTGTTATGTAGCTACTGTTTGCACTATCTTTGAGAATGTGTTTCAGCTATGTAGTAATTATGTATAATTTCGTAACGGGCGAAAAAGGCTATAAATAGACCCAACGAATGTTCTTAAATAAATTATCATGCGCATCGATATTATTTAAATTTGTGTCTAAAGTTTCTATGATATTACAAAAAGTTCTTAATTTATATATACAATCTTTAGAATTAAAAAAGAGGATTGTGGGTAAAAATCGTAGAAGAAATTGTTCAACGAATTTGTGTATATTTATACTTTTCGTAAATATTGTTAAATTATACTTGTATATAGTAAATAAGCCATAAGGTGTCAGTATATCTCAATCGCTGGCGACATTTCATGGAAGTAACGGCGAGAAAAATGCATACATACGAGCTCGCGCATTCCTGTCTTGCTGCAGAGAAGCAAAAATGGCTTTTCATGGGCGCAAATACAAGGAGAAATTAGATTGGAGAAATTGAAAATTTCCGTCTGGAATTATCCTTAACGGTTTTGAAAAGATCTGTGAAGAAGCGAATATAGACTCCTGGGGGACTGCTTATAAAATCCGTATGTTCAAATTCCAAAATAAGCGGCAGCAACCCAAATGCGCTCCATTCATGAAGAAAGTTATCGAGGCATTATTTCCGACGCACGCCACGATTACTAGCGCTGCGCGACGAAACGAAGCTGCTGAATCACTCCCACTGGTTACAGAAGAACTAACCTAAAAAAAAATCAAAAACAACAAAGCGCCTTGTATCGATGGCATACCAAACAGAGCTCTAAAGTTAGCCACAATTTCAAAGCCCACTCTTTTCGCAAAAATGTACAACGCATGTATAAAAGAAGGGATGTTCCCCGATCCCTGGAAAGTCCAGCGCCTGGTTTTTATCCCAAAACAAAAAAAAAAAATACCAGATGAACCTTCTTCGTATCGACCTTTGTCTATACTCGGCACAATGGGCAAAGTGTATGAAAGCATAATAAGAAACCACTTGGGGATAGCAATCGGTCGGCGTCAAGTCGGCGGACTAGGTCTACTATAGATACACTGAAAGAAGTTGTCAACACTGCGAAAAGTGCAGTAAATGACAAAAGATGGAAGGATGGTACAAAAAAATATTGTGCGTTGATCACCCTGAATGTGAATAATGCATTCAACTTTGCTAAATGGACAAACATATTCGAAGGCTTATATGAAATACGCGCCCCTCAGTACCTCAATAATATCGTTATCAGTTATTTTGAAAATAGAAAGCTGATCTACGACACCGCCAAAGGCATCAAGGGCTACCGTATTTCTAATGGAGTACCACAAGGTTCTGTTTTAGGAACTCTCTTATGGAATCTAGTGTATGATGGAGGGCTAAGAATTCCACAACCAAAAAACATTAAGCTAATCGCATACTCGCAGTTGCTAAACAACTTGATGACCTCCAAAATAAATGTAATGAATGCATAAATGGTCTACGCCCATGGTTTTCCTCTATGAGTAAAATGCGAGGACGATTTCCAGTAGTAAATTGTAAAATTAAATGAACTTGTTCAATTTTACTGAAACTTTTCATTCATTTTGTTTATTTAACTTAATTTTTTATTGTCGCTCATTTGTGAAGAGGAACTCCATATGAAAAGCAATTGTGGATGACCAGGCACACAGAAAAAATATCGCGACGCTGAATTATTAAGAAATATTTCGCATATTTTTGTTTGAAAATTAAAGTGTTGTTATTTTATGCTTACAGAAAAAGCTTATACATGACTGTGAAGTAAATAAAATTGCTTTAGTAATGTTAGATAATGTTGATAGATAAGTGTGACGAAGAAGTTTCATTAACACCTAAAACAATAGAGAAAACTTAAAAAAACGTTGTTCAAAAATAGCTGATGGATTCTTCCGAAATTCTAATTAAGCTTTCGCAAGCATCACTCCCAACAGCAGTAAATTACATTATTAATGAATGGAAGACACTTGGGACAAATACGAAAATTGTGCCAGTCTTTATGGACTTTAAAAGAGTATTTTGAAAACTTAATGGTTGTGACAAAAAGAAATACACGGAAATTGTAAATAAAACGCAAAATATTTAATTATTTATCAATTTTTATTTTATCGCTTTTTTTCCTCTAAACACTTTTCATAGGCACTTTTTGGGATGCGCTCCAGCTCCTTCAACGAATTTTATTTTATCTTTTACAGATTCATTGAAAAGTCCCCAGCTTACCATAGTAAAACACATTTTTTGGCAAAATTAATTTTTTTATTCAAAATAATTCCCTCTAACGGTGATAGACTGATTATAGTGACTCTCCGACTTTTCGGTACCACTTTTGTACTACGATTTGTCCTTTGCTTAAAAATAAGCCTCACTTTCGGCGATAACCTCTAGATTCGACAAATATTTCTTCACAGCGAACATTCTTTTGAGATTAGAGAACAGAAAATAGTCGTTGGCGGCCAGATCTGGAGAATACGGTGTATTTTTGTCATTGTTTTCACTTGTCTTTTCAAATGCGGTCGTTTTCCGGCGAATTCTTCCTTCAAAAGGTCCAATAAAGGTATGTAATACACGCTGTTGTTGGCTTTTCCGTTTTCAAAACAGTCAACAAAAATCATTACATGTGCATCGCAAAATACAGACGCTTTGGGGGGAGTTCGTCATGTGCAGTCCACTAGGATGACTGTCTATTGGACTTCGACGCAAAAACTGGGGTTTATTTCGTTTGAACATATCCAAACACTGTTCTGAATCATTATACAAGGTACATTCCAAAGTAAACAGGACCTTTTGAATCTAGCGCCCCATGGTTTTAAGTGTCAGTATGTTTGTGTTATCGGTGCGAAAATAAGCTTCGAACAAAGAGCCAACATTAAATTTCGTTTTAAAATTGGTAAAACTCTTACCGAAACGTTTCAATTGATGAAACAAGTTTATGGCGATGATTGCCTATCCCGTAGCAGATGAGTGGTTTCAACGTTTTCAAAGTGGTCGTGAGGACATAAATGACGATCAACATGTGGGCCAATCAAAATCCGTGATCACCGGAAATTTCATCGAAACTGTGCGTGAATTTATCAAAAATCAGCCGAAATCATCATTGAAATTCATGGAAATGGAATTGAACATCTCCAAAACATCGATTTATCGCATTTTGACCGAACATTTGAGCTTACGAAAGGTGTGTTCACGGTTTGTTCCGCACAAATTGACAGACGACCAAAAATTGCTCAGAATCCAAGATTCGAAGGACATCATCAAAGAGGTCAAAACGAACAAAAACTTCATTTACAATATTGTGACTGGTGACGAAACTTGGTGTTTCCAATATGATCCCGAAACGAAACGACAGAGTGCTGAATGGAAGGCACCGGATGAGCCGAAACCTAAAAATTCGCGCATGGAGAAGTCAAAAGTGAAGACAATGCCGAATTGTTTTTATGATTTCAAGGGTATTGTCCACGCTTCAAAAAAATACCCTAGACGGTTCAACACCGGGGTGTGTCAATTTTTTTCGCGTGAAACTCCTCTTGCTTTAGCGGCTTTCGGCCGCGCTTCAGAAAAATAACCCTGGTCGGTCCAATACCGGGGTGTGACAAGTTTTTTTCCCGTTAAATTCCTTTTTGTCAATCTTTCTTTCTATCGTATTTTCGTTAATTTGTTCAAATATATTTGTATGGTAAACTGATTATTTGACAGTTTGTAGTTCTTTCGTTATAGTTAAGTAAATAGATTTGAACAATAAGTTAAGTTATGAATTAAAACTATTTTTGCACTATATAATGTAAAATGAATGTGAACAAAAGAATTAGTGAAGTACTAGTGGATAAAAAAGTGCAAAACATACATAAGTGTAAAATTAATTTTAAATCGCAAAAATACGTAATTTAAATAGTAGTAATTTCCAACTTTAAACGCAGCTATAACTATATATATTCTTGATCTGGAGAACCTCCTCTATCCGACCATACCCCTGAAAACGATTTGGATAATACAAATGTATGAGTGAAATATTTGTAAAATATATCTTGAAAGGTAAAATAGAAATATTTTCAGAAATAACAGAAAGTAAATACTATATAATATACGTACAAGAAAAGCTTATCGAAATGGTTTCAAATGATAGTCAAACAGCATTTATTAAATGTATAATGAGAGCGTAAGGTGTTTCGGAGCTTCATCGTTGTTACGATGCATTACAGTATCCTATATTGCACTGGAATGGCCGTGATGGATACCATATAAATATCCCAGTGATTAATCCAAGCTCATGTACATTCTATATATCGTGCTCACAAATATTTCGTTTAAATAAGAGATTTCGATTTTGAATTGAAAACGTCTAAAACTATTTTTTACAGGTCTTGATGCTAAAAAGAAGGTCAGCACCATGAATTATTATTCATACAGATTAATGATTCGCGAAGGAAGTTCAAATTACATTTTGAGATGTGGAAAACTGTTTCATCAATACATTGTGGACATGTATGCGAAAATTGAGACTGAACGTCTCAATTACATCCGGTTCAATCAAAGTAAATTGCGATCAGAAGAATACATACATTTGCGTGATGCAATAACAAATGATGGGAATTTGAATGATATTGGACGTCTGACGATATTACCAGCATCTTATATTGGAAGTCCTCGCCATATCCACGAATATGCTCAAGATGCGATGTCATACGTGAGAAAACGGCCGACCAGATTTATTAATTACATTCACATGTAATCCGAAGTGGAGCGATATTCAAAATAATTTGTTTGACGGTCAATCAACAACAGATCGTCACGATATAAATGCACATGTTTTTCGGCAAAAATTAAAAGCGCTGATGGATGTAATTGTGAAATTGCACGTATTTGGAGAAGTGCGGTGTTATATGTATTCAATCGAATGGCAATATATTGATATGCTTGGTTCGTAAAATCACACCAGATGAAATTGATAATATCGTATCAGCCGAGATGCCAGATCAAACAATTGATCAGGAATTATTTGAAGTCGTCACAAAACATATGATTCATGGCCCATGTGGCGTACTAAATATGAATTCACCATGCATGATTGATGGCAAATGCTCAAAGCGTTATCCCAGAGCATTGACTTCCGACACAATAACAGGCAATGATGGATACCCGTTGTATCGACGACACAACTTCTGTCAAAAATATTTCAGTCTCACATTAACGTTGAGTATTGTAATTCCGTCAAGTCAATCAAATATATTTGCAAGTATGTGAATAAAGGAAGTGATATGGCTGTCTTTGAAGTACCTGATGCTGACAATAGGAACGATGAAATTACTCGATATCAAATGGGCCGATACATTAGCAGCAATGAAGCAATTTGGCGAATATTTTCGAATCCATTGCACGAAAGACATCCTGTTGTTGTTCATCTAGCGGTGCATCTTGAAAATGGTCAACGTGTTTATTTTACTACTGAAAATATACAGCAGAGAGCAGCACAACCACCAGCGACTACTTTAACTGCTTTTTTCGACTTTGTGAAACCGATACATTTGCCAGAAGTTTGCTATATACTGATGTACCTCAGTATTACACATGGAATACATCATCAAAAGAATTCCAACGACGTAAACAGGGTACAGCAGTTAATGGTCACAAAGGTCAAAGGTCGTGTAAATATATTCAACAGATACTTTGGGCAGAATGTATACGATTCATCCCAACAACGCGGAATGTTTTTATTTGCGATTGCTATTGGTGAACGTTCAAGGACCGAGATCGTTCGAATATTTGAAAATAGTTGATGGTCATTTATGTGAGACGTATCGCGAGGCATGTCACCTACTGCATTTGTTGGAAAGCGGTTCACATTGGGAATCGACGCTTCAAGATGCATGTGTTTTATCTTTACCACAACAAATAAGAATACTTTTCTCGATTATAATATCAACATGCATGCCATCGAATCCACTGGAATTATGGAACAAATATCAAGATTACATGACGGAAGATATTTTGATTCGGATGCGTCGTACGTCAAATAATCCAGATTTGATAATTACCTTGGAAATGTACAATGAAGCATTAATAATCATTGAAGATATGTGTCTCAAAATTGCGCATAAAGCATTATCACAGTTATCTATGATTTCACCTGATCGTCCGATGCATGATTTGATGGATCAAGAATTGCAACAACAATTCAATTGTGACGCATTGATTGAATTTGTGCAATCAAATATTGACAAATTAAATGATCAACAAAACTATGTATATCAAACAATTTTGCAAGCTGTTTCTGACAACACTGGCGGATTATATTTCTTGGACGCACTTGGTGGAACCGGAAAAATATTCATTATTACATTGATTCTGGCAGCTATTCGATCACAGAAAAAAATTGCTTTGGCCCTTGCTTCTTCTGGAATTGCTGCCACTTTATTGGACGGAGGACGAACAGCACACTCTGCATTAAAATTGCCATTGAACATGCAAGTGAGTGAAATGCCGACATGCAATATTTCAAGAAATTCAGCAATGGGAAAAGTCTTGAAGTAAGCAGCGATTATTCTGTGGGATGAGTGTACAATGGCAAAAACAAAATCGCTCGAAGCATTGGATCGAACTATGAAAGATTTACGCGGAAATCAACAGCGGTTTGGTGGTGCCTTGATATTGTTATCAGGTGATTTTCGACAAACATTGCCAGTTCCTTCTCGATCAACTCCTGCCGATGAAATAAATGCATGTCTGAAATCTTCTGCTCTCTGGAGATTTGTGAAAAAATTGGCGTTGAATGTCAATATGTGTATCCTATTACAAGACGACTCATCTGCACATCAGTTTTCGGAACAATTGTTGGATATCGGAAATGGAATAATGCAAATCGACAATACAAATGGAATGATCACCTTGCCCGAAAATTTTTGTACAATTTTGCAAACAAAAGAAGAATTGGTCGAATGCGTTTTCCCAAATATCATTCAGAATCGCAGAAGCCATGATTGGTTAGCAGAACGTTCAATATTGGCACCGAAGAATATAAACGTCAATGCAATAAACTTCAAAATTCAAGAAAAATTGCCAGGTGAAGTCATAACTTATAAATCCATTGACAGCGTTATGGATGAAGATGAAGCTGTGAATTATCCAATTGAATTTCTGAATTCATTGGAACCAGCTGGTACACCGCCACATCTTTTGAATTTAAAGGTTTGTTCATTACTTTAATCATTAAAGAATATAAATCTGTTCCAATGATTCCAACAGACATGCCATTCAATTTCAAACGTCTGCAATTTCCGGTGCGTTTATCATTTGCCAAGACTATAAACAAAGCAAAAGGACAAACATTTCAAATATGCGGAGTAAATTTGGAAAAATCGTGTTTTTCACATGGGCAATTATATGTTGCATGTTCGAGAGTCAGTATTACACATCGTTTATTCATTCATGCACCGGACAGTAAAACTAAGAACGTTGTTTATCAAAATGTTTTAGATTAGAGCTCGAATTTTTGAGATTTACAATTTATTATATACGCTTATGTAAAAATAAGAGGAAACTGAAGAATAAATACTTTCAATGTTTGAAGAGTATTACTTTGTTGAATTTTTTATTGAATCGTTATGACAATTTTCTTATTATTCGTATTTATGTACGCTTCTCAATGTTAGCGTTATAACAATTTTATGGAGTGAATGGATAATATCGTACGAATGCATTCTCATGAACTGCATATCCTTTATCAACAATACATATCTTGGTCAATTCTCTTCCTTAATTCATAATCGTCTAAATTTATGAAAAAGATTTCGTTTATTTGTTTCATTATTTTCATAGTGAAAGATTCGTTCAATGCAATTTCTCCAAAATATTTGATAGCTTCTCGCGACCAGTATTTCCCATTACTTGGCTTGATATTTGCTAATCGGCAATTCAGAATTTGCTCTACATCCTGGTATTCCCTTTCTTCCGGTCTGAATTTTACGGTGAAGCACCATGGGCTATCAATCGACTGAACAACAACTGTTTTTTCCTGAAGATAATCAGAATGGAATGTTCTTCTCATATCGAATCTTTTCATCGTAATTTTTTGTATGGTATACTTTGGAAATAAATTTTTTTTTTTATTATATTGAATTATATTGTATTTGTTATTGACTTTTTTGTTTGGCTATTAACTTACTGTTTTATTACACTTTTATGAATGGAAAATCACATTATTTTCAAATACAGAGTAATTATTATCGCAAAATATAATTATAGACCATGAAATTTCAGGTTTTTTTGTTTGCTAAATAAGTTGACTTTTGCTCAAGTAACAATTAATGTGACATTACTCATTCATGTCAAATGCTTATTTTTTTGTTTCTCTTATGTTTTTGTTTACACTCAAACGTCAAATAAATAAAAATTTGGTTTTGTCGTTTGTGGATATTTCATAAAATCTGAAAATAGGCAATTGCTTTTGCAAATTTATCGCATATTTGAATATTCAATATGTTTAAAAAGAAGATGACAAAAATGTCTATAATGAAAAAAATTAAATGAAGTATAATAACAGATAAATATTTATATTAAAAAAAATTGAATAAATTATTAATATATTTACGAACTGCGCAGCAAAGCGCGCCGGGTAAGCTAGTACCGTATAAATTAAATACAAGGATTACCAGTAAATCAATTAATACAAAAGGCTATTAGATTTAAACGGGTTTTTCAGTAAGTGCTTTAAATTTTTTTTTAATAAAACAAAAGCGGTTTGGGATATCAATGAAATAATGTATTCCTGAGAAAGTACATTCGATGCCATTTCGTATGGAGCTCGATTTCTTTTGTATGGCCACCATGGGCACGCCTGCAGAAGTTCGGACCCTGAACACAGTTTTCGACGATTTTCAACCATAAATCGGCCGACACTGCTACAATTTCATGTTCGATATTCATACCCAGTTTATCAATCGTCGTTGGCATTGATCAAAGACTTGACGTAGCCCCACAGGAAATATTCTAACGGCGTCAAATCGCTCAACCGTGGCAGCCAATTCGTAAGATAACAAGTTTACCAAACTTGGTTTTTAATAAATCGGTTTTGACATTCGCTGTGTGGCTTGGGCGCCGTCTTGTTAGAACCACTTATTGTCCAAGTCCATTATATCCAATTCGAGCAAAAAATATTCGGTTATCATTGAGCGGTAGCGATTCCCATTCACAGTAACGTGCCAGTCTTGATCATACCATTAATTGGACGAACCGCTTTTAAAATTGATGCCAACTGACTCCAAATTTCGGTAGTAAATTTTAATAACTTCGACTCATTATTGGATCTATCTTTCCATGATGAAATGGTAAACCTTATCGAAGAGAAATGTGAAAAGAGCGGGAAAAAATGAAGCGTTTTTTGCTGTCCCTATCGGTCTATGTAAACCAATATATCAGCTTTAGAAAAAAAAAATGTAAGTGATGAAAATAGACAAAGAATATGAATAACATTTGTATGTAAAGTAAATAACAAAAGTTCTATTTAACAACTGTTTATAAAATTATATAATTATTACTTTAATTGAAATAAGCGAAGAAAACATTTTGAACAAGAAGTATGAAGATTTAAAAATTTGAAAATTAAACCAACATTCTGGTAAATAGATAAAGAAAATAAAATAAAATTGACTAAAAGAAATCAGGAAAATTCTTTTTAAACAACTGAGAAAGAGCTAAGTTGGGTGCAGCCCAACATCTTATACTCTTGCAATTTATTAGAATCAAAGCCAGGGAAATTCTTTAAGGTATAAAACCAGATAGAGTAAAGTCAGCCGGCTGTTCGAAAATCCTTATATTAGTTATATAAGGGTTAGGCCAACTTTTCCGTCAAATTTACATATTTTGTACACAAAGATACCTCCGTTAAGTTGGTCGCCTTGACATGGCGAAGGGGCTTAAGTAATAGTAAGGTGCGCATCGCAAATGGGAACAAACTCTACTCTTACGAACCAAGAGGGACACCTCACAACTCCCACAATGGTGAGATGGGTGAATAAACCCTCAGTTTCACGACCATCTCCTATTGAAGAAGTATGATGATACCCGCACCAACACCACCCTAAGCCAAGGTGTTGAGGTACCCGTACCGATGGCTGAAAGGTCAGCGGGCGGTAACGAATAGCTGATCGCTAACGGTCCCCTCCGATGCCTGGGCGAGGTCGGAGGTATTAAATGCCTTCTCTCCGCATACCGGCTCTGCGGACGTGATACCAACCCTTTCCGGCCTACTCGTGGGACCAAACAATTCCAATAAAGGAATCCGATGAAGGCGATCTAGTCGCCTCCAACCATGAGCTTCAACCAAAGTGCACTGGCAGCTAGAGGAGACAACCAGAGAAAGAAACGCAAAAAATCCCAGAATCAACTGAGGAAAAACCGGTGCCAGAGAGCAGTATTTATACTTGGGAAGATAGCCAAAGATTAGGTAGCCGGCACACCAGTTGATTATAGACAACAGCTCCTCCTCACCAAGCACAGTGCAGGAACGATGGGTGAAGATCGACGTCAGTATGGTGCTAAGCTATGTACTCGACAATCCAGCCCCATTCAGAGTTTGACTCCTCTGGAACCCTTAGGTGCTACAGGGTCATCAAGTGCGCGGACCAGGCCTCTCTGGATTTCCTAACGTGTAGCGTAGCTAAAATTAGCAACGCCTTTGTAGGCCTCCAACTAAGGCTAATACCCGCCAAGGATATCCCGAAGAGACCTCGTGTTCGCATTTGGCTGCCCCCTCTAGAGGAGCCAGGCGAAAAACTCCTCATGTGCATTAAGCGCCAAAATAAATCTATACCAGGTATAAATTAATGGCAGCTAATAAAAGAGGAGAAGCCAAATAAAGCATGCAGACCAATACTGGTGGGCATTTGCGAGGAGTCCATAGAGGCTCTTACGAAGACTGACAATAAAGTCAGCTTCGGCATTCAAAAGGCAAGGATGAAAATATTCCAAGGCGACAAAGCGGCTGACGAAGACGACATGGAAGAAGTTGACAACACCAGTCAGCTGCTAAGGAAGGTGGATATCAAGGAATCCCAAGATGAACAACAGCCTTAAATGTGTGCAGATAAACATCTGACAACCCTCATAAACGAGAGGGGCTCGACATCAGCCTTATACAGGAGCCCTGGATTAATGAAGACACCATTAAAGGGCTAAACAGTAGGAACTACAATATTATTTACATTATTATCAGTAAAAGTATAAATGCATTCCTTTGTCCAAATTACAGTGCAGCAAATATCACGGTGGAGCAAGTGAAAAACCATATCTTCTTAGTCTCAGCCTACATGGCTCATGACGAGAACATACAATATAATCGAGAACAACAAAAAGGATGATGTCCTAATAGAGTGTGATGCACCAGGTGTGAGTCACGCTTACAACATATTTTAAATAGCAATTTAATTACATAGTTTTTGTGTAATAATTTTCAAATGGGTTACCAAAATCTTTTTTGGTATTCCTCACTTATTTTATTTGTCACCCGGGGTTAAAATTCAAGCTCCTTTGCTTAGCTCTTTATTCTTACTAATTTATTAAAAATTTTGTTTCTTTCATCTATTCTATTCTATGTTTTGTTGAACTTGTAAATGTTAAATTATCATCTTCTTTGTAAAATACGCTTTTATATCTTTTTGGTATACTTATAAGTCTATTTTTGTCTATACCATGAAGGTGATTGGTGTCAACGAATTCTGTGACACATTTATCTAATTCTGTCATTATTGAAGATTTCCACCTCATTGTCTTAATAGCTCATTTTGTCACGCTTACAACATACAACGAATTCTGTGACACATTTATCTTATTCTGTCATTATTGAAGATTTCCACCTCATTGTCTTAATAGCTCATTTTGTCATATATTTCTTCATCTTTTGTTAGATAAAAAGTTGGTATTGTTTTATTTGTTTTTATAATTCTGTTTGGGTAGTCTATCATCGCATTTATCTTCGTTAAGATATTGTTACCAATAAGCCCGTTAAAGTTTTTGTTGAAATTACATTCAAGGAATTCACATATGAATTCTTTTTCCTTAAATTCTTTAAATATTGGGAATCTGCAAAGTTTCTTAACTTCCGTTTTTCTTCCCATTGCTGTAACTTGCACATCTACTTCGCTCTTCCATTTCGAGTTACAAATATTTTCGTTGATCAGACTGAACTCCGCTACAGTGTCCATTATGAAATATAACTTTCTTATGTGTGTATATATTATTATATAGGGTAATTGTTTTGTGAATCCCACTAAAAATTTGTATTTGCATTGCCAATATCCATAGGTTCTGGTTTATTTCGATTTGATATTGCGGACTGATTATAATTTCCTAATTGGTTATAATTTCGCGTTTGATTCCCGTCTCTTTGTTGTTAAAGTTTCTTTGTGAGTTAAAGTTTCCCTGTTAGTTATAATTTGTGTTTGTTGTTTGGTTTGATCTGTTGCCACTGTTATATCTATTACCTACATTCCTTGGGACATAGCCACCGTTATACTTGTTTTGTGGCATATAAATGTCATTATTGTTATTCTCGTTTCTTCAGACATAGGCACCATTATATCTGTAGTGTAGCATATAATTATTACATCTATTATAACTACTGTTACAAGTGGAAATATTATCTATATAATATCTGGAAAATGTTGTATAGTTAACATTATCGCTAAAATTAGTCCTACGATAGCTATTTGCGTTAGAATCTTTCCTTTGTTGCCCTAGCGCTGTGAAGATTTGATGTCTAGTTTCTAATATTATTTTGTATGCCTTATCTAAACTATCCGGGTTTCATGCTATAATCATAGTTTTAGTGGGTTCCGGGAGATGTTCCTTAAATGATTTCAGCGCTATCCTATTAACTTCATTCGTTGTCCATATTTGTGAATTATTTCCTAGTTTTTCCTACGCATCTTCCTTTCAGATGATTAAATAAATTTTTTTGATTATTTGCATCAAAAGTTAATATCTGCCTAATAAAATCCGTTAATTGGTTCGGATCTCGTCCGTCAAATTCTGCAATTTCATTAATACAGTTTAAAATTAGTTGAAAAAATGGTATGATGAATGCTTTGAGAGAATTTTGTTTGATTACAATTTATTCACGATTTCTTCGAATTATGAATGTCGTATTCTTTCGCAACATTTTTATACTATTGCAACCTGTTGCTACATCATCTAACGGTTGCACGTATCACCCAAAACTAAGAGAGATAGTTATAGGCTTACATATGCATATAAATAATCACGAGAACGAGAAAAGTTCAAATCTAGGTGATTGACTGTCTGTCCGTCCGTCCGTGCAATGTGTAACTGGACTAAAAAATGAGATATCTTGATGAAACTTGGTATGCTGTACGCGGCACTATTCTCATATTCCTGTCTTCTTCTTATCTTTTTTTACTAGTGTAGAAACCGCTTACGCGGTTATAGTAACAACAGCGCCAGTAGTGTTTTCTTTTTGCAACGTGGCGTCTCATACAGCTCATTGTTCCATCTAATGCAATATTCGCCGTAGCCAACGCGCAAAGGATCATAAATCTTTCGCAGAACCTTTCTTTCGAAAACTCGTAACGTCGACTCATCAGATGTTGTCATCGCCCATGCCTCTGCACCATATAGGAGGAGAACTTTACTTCTCAATTGCCTACTTAGTCCGAAGTAGCACCTGTTGACAAAAGATATTCTGCGTTGGATTTCGAGGCAGACGTTGTTGTTGGTGTCAATTCCTTTTCGGACTTTTGCCATGGAACGTCTGCTCCATTGTCATCGATTGGGGAATCGGGTTCGGCATCTCCTGATGTTATGCTTTCACTGCCATTCAGCAGGCTTTAGAGGTATTCCCTCCATAAGTTTAGTATGCTCTGGGAATCGGTTACTAGATCACCTCTGATAGTTCTACAAAAGTATGCTTCAATCTTGAAACCTTCTGTTAATCGTCACATCTTTTCGTTGAATTCTCGAGCATTACCCTTGTCGGCCAGATTGTCAAGTCCCTCATACTCACGCATTTCAACCTCAACGAACGAAGTTTTATCCCGTTCCATCAATTGCTTCTCGATTTCTGTACTAGAAAGTAAGAAAGAAAGAAAGAAAATAGGTGTGGTTGCTGTCCGATTTCGTTCCTTTTCGTACTATGATATAAAAATATAAGAAGAATCCCTCGTACCAAAGATTTTCGAAATCTGTCTTTCGGGTCTCTAGATATGGGATTTCACCAAAAAGTGGGCGGTGCCACGCCCATCATCCAATTTCCACACCGGCTCCTCATACCATCGAATGGTTACATATTGATTCATTGCGCTTTTAGTAGTTTTTGACCGTACCGTTATATGAGGAGTGAACTGGGTTATCTTCCGATTTCATCCGTTTTCACACTTCCGTTAAGAGTTCTTAAAATATATGTGCTGGGCTAATTTCCTTGTTATTGCTTTATTAGTTTAGGAGATATGTACATTAAACTTATTATACATATAACATTTTCTATCCGCAGATGCCCCTAACTACTATGATCCCCTGTACTAAATTAAAGTTTTTTATGTTAATATAGTCCTTAGTTATGGCATCTTCCGATTTCATCCGTTTTCACACTTCCGTTAAAAGTTCTTAAAATATATGTGCTGGGCTCATTTCCTTGTTATTGCTTTATTAGTTTAGGAGATATGTACATTAAGCTTATTATACATACATATAACATTTTCTACCCGTAGATGCCCTTAACTACTATGATCCCCTGTACTAAATTAAAGTTTTTTATGTTAATATAGTTCTTAGTTATGGCATTTTACAGGTTTTAGGATAATGGCCGTTTGTGGGCGTGACACTGGCCTAATTACGCCCATCTACGAACTAAGAAACCCACATACCAAGATTCCTCAAGATCTATCAATTTTTATTCAAGTTACAGCTTGCATGGGCATATATATATCCCTATATCTATCAGGTGATACGTATAACCGTTAGGTGAACAAAACAATAATACTCTGTAGCAACACTTTGCAAGAGTATAAAAAAAATGATTATAATCTGCAGAATATAGTGTAGCCAAAAGCAAAGAATAGCCCGTAGGGAAGAAAATATCGCTACCGTTCAGGCCAATGTTAAAGCTAATCCGAATCAGTGGTATCAACGTCATTCTGCATATGGTGAAATTTGTGGCTGGATTTGGTTTGCGTCCAAATGTGATTGTGTAGGCACAATAACTCTTTTCATCGAAAAATCAACTTTTCAAATGAGTCTCATAGATTAATATCTTCGTCAATCCTCGTGTGATTCAGGAAACGCAATTGCGTGCCCAAAAATTGGCCGTTTATTGCGGATTGTGGTATCTCTTTCGAAATCAGGTACGGATTTGATGAAATACACGCGGACGATCTCTATTCCCGACAAGACCGTGCGCCGCATGCTTTTAGATCATTTTTTCTGGTAATATATTAATCAAAGGTTTACGCCATCAACCAGCAACAATCGAGAAGCTCAAAATAAATTTTAGCGTACTATAGGCGAAGTGTTACACAGGGTCTTGAAAAAAGGCTTGAATGGAAGTTGCTGCTTTATGCAAACAGAGACTGGGGGGCCGATATTTTGTTGAAATCCTAAATGCCATAAAATGATCTAGATACGAGTACATAGCAAAGAAATGATATTTCGATATTTTTGATGGTACCTTTAACTTGAAGAAAATAATCAAATTCTTCCACCAACTTAGTATATATTCATTTGATACTCGAATTAAAAGATATCGTTCCAAATTTATTTGCGGGTAATGCTAATACTTTCTGTATTGGTGGAAAATGTAGTGTCACATATTCTTAACAATAAAACAATTGTAGTATGTATAGTGGACCAATAAAGTTTACATACACCTAGTTCTATTAAATTACGACACGTTTATTTGTTATAAAATAAATCAATTTTGTAGTTTTTTTCTATCCATTTCAAAATATGTATATTTAACATTAAATTTAGTATATCAAAATATTTTTTTTTTACACAAATAAAAAAAATTAATGCTAAAGCTAAAAATGGGCATAATTTATATCAAAAAAGTTTACGTACACTAATGATTATTTATATAAATCAAAAGTAATTACAATAGTTTTAGTGGTTTTTGGGCTACATTTTGTTGTTATTATTGTCCCTAGTTTTCGATGTATGCTCCCCACTCAATTTCTAGTATTATTTCCGGATATTTTGACCCACTAAGTCCATGATCCAGCTTTTTGGCCCTATTTTGATGAAATTCGATGTTTTCGAATACGATTTTCCAAAAAGTTCCAGATATTTTGAATAGGATTAATGTATGGTGATTGCGGGACCTATGGAGTTATTTTTAATTCTATAACAACCCCTAGTCATCGAGATAACTCAAACATTGGCCGATATGTGGATATAAGGTCAACCGAAAGTTCGAAAATCTTTATATTAGGTATATGGGGCTTCAATTACTCGTCTCACACATTGATCGATATTTTCGATCAAAAGTCAACCATAGATACTGGGGTCCACATATTCGGTACCTAGTGGCTACAACAGTTTTTGTTGAATTTGAACAATTTTTTTTTCATGCTGTGGCGTACACTAAAGGCATTATTTATGCAAAGTTGTATCCCGTTATATTAATTGCTTCTTGATTTGTGTACCGGAAAGTGAAAGAATCAAATGGAAATGAAAATATGAGAAAGCGGTGAAGTGTTGAAACTTAAGGCGTTACATGATTTTCTTGTTCTTCTTAATTGGCGTAGACACCGCTTACGCGATTATAGCCGAGTTAACAACAGCGCGCCAGTCGTTTCTTCTTTTCGCTACGTGGCGCCAATTGGATATTCCAAGCGACGCCAGGTCCTTCTCCACCAGGTCCTTCCAACGGAGTGGAGGTCTTCCTCTTCCTTCCTTCCCCCCGCGGGTACTGCGTCGAATACTTTCAGAGCTGGAGTGCTTTCATCCATCCGGACAACATGACCTAGCCAGCGTAGCCGCTGTCTTTTAATTCGCTGAACTATGTCAATGTCGACGTATATCGCGTACAGCTCATCGTTCCATCGAATGCGATATTCGCCGTGGCCAATGCGCAAAGGACCATAAATCTTCCGCAGAACTTTTCTCTCGAAAACTCGTAACGTCGACTCATCGGTTGCTGTCATCGCCCAAGCCTCTGCACCATATAGCAGGACGGGAATTATGAGCGACTTATAGAGTTTAGCTTTTGTTCGTCGAGAGAGGACTTTACTTTTCAATTGCCTACTCAGTCCGAAGTGGTACCTGTTGGCAAGAGCAATCCTGCGTTGGATTTCCAAGCTGACATTATTAGTGGTGTTAATGCTGGTTCCTAAATAGACAAAATTATCTACAACTCCAAAGTTATGACTGTAAACAGTGACGTGAGAGCCAAGTCGCGAGTGTGACGACTGTTTGTTTGATGACAGGACTAGTTTTGCGGGGATACCAAATTCAGACATCGCGGCATAAAGGCAGATCCTTTTCGCGCTGTCGAAAGCAGCTTTGAAATCGACGAAGAGGTGGTGTGTGTCGATTCTTCTTTCACGGGTCTTTTCCAAGATTTGGCGCATGGTGAATATCTGGTCGGTTGTTGATTTTCCAGGACTGAAGCCACGCTGATAAGGTCCAATCAGTTTGTTGACGGTGGGCTTTAATCTTTCACACAATACGCTCGATAGAACCTTATATCCGATGTTGAGGAGGCTAATCCCACGGTAGTTGGCGCAGATTGTGGGGTCTCCTTTTTTATGGATTGGGCATAGCACACTTAAATTCCAATCGTTGGGCATGCTTTCGTCCAACTATATTTTACAAAGAAGCTGATGCATGCTCCTTATCAGTTCTTCGCCGCCGTGTTTGAATAGCTCGGCCGGCAATCCGTCGGCCCCTGCCGCTTTGTTGTTCTTCAGGCGGGCAATTGGCATTCGAACTTCTTCATGGTCGGGTAATGGAACGTCTGCTCCATCGTCAGGTTCTCCTTCTCCTGGTGTTGTGCGTTCACTGCCATTCAGCAGGCTGGATAAGTGCTCCCTCCATAATTTAAGTATGCTCTGGGCATCAGTGACTAGATCACCTTTGGGGGTTGTACAAGAGTATGCTTCGGTCTTGAAACCTTCTGTAAGCCGCCGCATTTTTTCGTAGAATTTTCGAGCATTATCCCTGTCGGCCAGCTTATCAAGCTCTTCGTACTCACGCATTTCGGCCTTTTTCTTCTTCTGTCAACAAATGCGTCTCGCTTTTCTCTTCAACGTCTGTATCTATCCCATCCCGCACGTGTAGTGGTCGATCGTAACGTTGCGAGGTAGGCAGCCTGTTTTCTCTCCGCTGCGACACGGCACTCCTCGTCGTACCAACTGTTCTTTTGCACTCTCCGAAAACCAATGCTTTCGGTTGCAGCTGTACGTAAGGAGTTTGAAATGCCGTCCCACAGTTCCCTTATACCGAGTTGTTGACGAGTGCTCTCAGAGAGCAGGCGTGCAAGCCGAGTAGAAAATCGTTCGGCTGTCTGTTGTGATTGCAGCTTCTCGACGTCGAACCTTCCTTGTGTTTGGTGGCGTGCGTTGTTTGCTGCACAGAGGCGGGTGCGAATCTTAGCTGCAACAAGATAGTGGTCCGAGTCGATGTTAGGACCTCGGAGCGCACGCACATATAAAACACTGGAGACGTAGTTTTTGGATCCGGAGACAGCCAGGTAGCTTGATGAATCTTTTTATGCTGGAATATAGTACTACAGATAACCATATTTCGGGCCCCGGCGAAGTCGATCAGCCTCAACCCATTTGGGGAAGTTTCATCGTGGAGGCTGATTTTACCGACCGTAGTGCCAAAGATACCTTCTTTACCCACCCTGGCGTTAAAGTCGCCAAGCTCGATTTTGACATCGTGGCGGGGGCAGCTCTCATAAGTGCGCTCCAAGCACTCATAAGAGACATCTTTGGTCACATCGTCCTTCTCTTCCGTCGGGGCGAGGGCGCACATCACCAATATGTTGAAGAACCTCGCTTTGATGCGGATTTTGGCTAGACGTTCATTCACCGGAGTGAATGATAGTACTCGGCGACGGAGTCTCTCTCCCACCACGAATCCAACACCAAACTTGCGCTCCTTTATATGGCCACTGTAGTAAATGTCACAAGCTCCTACTCGTCTGTCCTTGTCCCGTCCATCGCATTTCTTGGACGGCGGTGATGTCAGCCTTTATTTTCGCGAGGACATCAACCAGCTGGGCAGCGACACCTTCCCAATTAAGGGACCGGACATTCCAGGTGCATGCCCTCAAATCGTAGTCCTTATTTCGTTTGCCATGGTCGTCATCAAAAGGGGGGTTTCTCATCCGAGGCTGTTGGTAGTTTTTCATTGGGGTGAGCTTTTTACGTGGCGGGTCTGGCGGGCTGCTTAAGTCATATGTAAAAGAATCGTTCTAGCCACTCCCAAGTGAATGGCGATCAGAGAACTTTCCTCACTTGCGTGAACTTCTACACATGACTCCATCCTCTACATGGGTTTTACAGTTTCAAAAAATCGAGAAATTTTTTTTTGTCTTATTAAATTCAATAACATCTCTAGAATATTGTCCTAAATTTTCAAGTTGATCCGACTAATAGTTTCGGAGATACAGCCTTGAGAACATGTGCGTTCAGGACTAGCTAGGCTAAGTTCGGCGTCTTTAAACACGTTCTTCTCAAAACTATGTTTTCAAAGTCGGTTGTAAAGATTTCTCGCGAACTACTCAACCGATCTTGATGAAATTTTACACAGGTCTTCAAGATACCATTTACAAGGTCTTGAACAAAGGATTTTTTTTTTTAATTGCAACTATTTAAAAAAAAAATGTCGAGAAATTTTCATCGAAATTTGCATTTTTTTATAAAAACCCAATTTTCATTTTTTGTTTCCTTCGTCCAATACCTAGTTTGTTGTCTTTACTAAAACACTTAATTTTTTATTTTTATTTCAGATGATCCTGAAAGAAGTTCTGCTGACAAAGCGGATGCACCTTTTTTCCGAGGGACTGCCGGAAGTGGCGTCGTAATGACTGCCATTTTGATATTTTTTTGAGAATTAAATGAGAACTACCAATTCTGAAAGATTTGGACGAAAGATTTTCTGACGAACTACTATCTGAAAAAAATGTCGCGAAATTTTCGCTGAAATTTTAATTTTTTCTATTAATGTCTGTCTAAAATTCAATTTTAAATCTTTTTTTCTTCGTTCACCTGCCAATGCGGAAGCATCTTTTTCCGAGGGATCACCAAGAATGGCCGATTTTAAGATATTTTTTTCCAAAAATTTCAAAATTTCTTTGTTAATAGTGTATGTTTGTAACAATAAAAAATTCTGGTTAATTTTTTATATGAGAAAAAATTGTTGAAGAAAGGCTGTTTCTTACCCGAGAAAACCCATGTAAGCCTTAAAAGTAAATTTTGCTTAATTAAGCCTTTGCGTTGACTCGAAAATAGATTCTTATGGTTGTAATTATTGTTTTCGTGAAAAAATGATAAAGTAAATTTGTTTTCTAAGGAAACTATAGGAAAATGTCTATTGATTTTGCGACAACGAAAACTTCATAAACTTGAATATCAAAATACTGTTTTACCTAGCGATATTTATGAATCATTTCTTGAAGCAAGTAAAAATGTCGTTTTGTCAGCAACTAAAACAAGTGTTAGATCAGAATGTTCATCAAACGAGCAACCATCAACATCTGCGAGTAACTCTGAAATTAAAGACCCTTTGGTGCAAGATTCGACTGCAGATAACCTATCTAACGTTAGTGACAATGTAGTTGCATCAGTAACTCAATATAGTATTTCATCAGAGTATTTATTAGGCTGAGCCCACACCGGATTAGTCAAAAACGTCTTTGACTAATAAAACACAAAAACATCTTGTGCTCCAACCCGCACCAAGCGAAGCACAATGCGACATTTCGTCTTTTTGTCTCGCTTGGTGTGCATTGAAATAAAACGAAAAAAGAAGAAAGCGAATCAGTTCTTGCAAAGATGTCGTCGGTTTTGTAATTATATATTAGGCTTCTTGTCTCGATCAAAAACACTAATTTCTCCGCGTCAATGTTCATTTTAACAACTTGTATGCAGAATAAAAGCACAAAGAAAATGCGTAATTTTGACTACGAAAACCAACGGTTCAAGCGGTTCAAGTCAAAGCACGGACATGCGTTTTCGTTTCGTCTTGTTCGGTGTGGGTTGTCACATATGAAGCTATGGGAAGGTGCGTATAAGGCAAGAAAAACTGTTTTGACTAACCCGGTGTGGGTTCAGCCTTAAATGAGTAGCCATCAATATCTACGAGTAACTACAATTGTTGACACTCCAATACAAGATTCGACCGGTAAGAGAAAAAGTAATGTAAGTGAAATTCTAGATCAAAATCTTGGACAAACTGCTGCGTTGGAAGAAAAGGTCGATGTTCCCCCAGAATCAACAACTGATAGACCACCTTCCGAAACTTTCTGCTCAATAAATTTGGGCAAGGTATGCATCTTTTGCAACAAAAGAAATAAAAAATTTCATTCGAAAATCGTAGTTCTGCACACTTCAAATAAAGAAACATTTCAAACGAGCCTTCTGGAAGATCTCAAGATTGATACAGATTTATATGACGAAACACTAAAAAAGTTGACAAATATTACAACCCAAGAAATTTTTTATCATAATGCTTGTCGGAGTGAATTTCGAAACAAAAAAACCTCATCAATAAAAAAACCAGCGTATTCATCATGGCATGCTTCCCGAGAAAATCATCAAATTGCTTTTGAAGAAATCTGTTCTCTAATAGAAGAGAACGTAATTAAACGTGGGCAATGTTATTTCGTTTCGTAAATATATAAACAATATAATGACTCATTCAGAGAGCTAAATAACAAAGAAACATCCAGTATTCAATTCAGAGCCGATTAGTTAGAAGACAAAATTCGTCATAAATTTAAAGATCTAATTCATATCTTGCAATCAAATAATAAAAAAGTCGTTGCACCTAAAGAAATAACTTCTATTGACGATTCACTATTTACTCATTTAAAAGATCAAGATATTCTACAAGCTGCAGAATCAATGTTGCGTAATGAGATAATAAACATAAATAAATCTAGATTAACAGATGCATAACTACATAGTAAACGATTGATACAATGTGAATGCTCGATACCACTAACTGTTTCTAATTTTGTAGCTTCTGTTATAGGAGGTTATGCTCGTAAGCGTCGGAGGTGTGACAATTTTAAACGGCACGTCAATTCTATATCTGAAGATATGGTATATATGGTACATAATGGTAATATCAAAACTTCAAAACATATTTGCTTAGGAATAGCATTGAAAAGTTTGACAGGCAGTCGGAAAGTTATAGATATTATATATCGGTATTGTCATTGATTAGTTATAATGCTGTTGAAGAATTAGTAACAGAAGCCACTTTTACTTCAACTTCACGAACAGGAGTGTGTCCGGAAGTCATAAAAAAAAACTGAAAATCTGTCAACAGGTATTGCGTACGATAACTACGATCGGTTTGTTGAAACAAAACTGGTAAAGATACTCTCCATGACACCATAAGCATAATCTATCAGAATATGGAACCTAATGACCTGATGGATGAAGAGGGGCTAGCAGAAACATTTACAAATAGGCGCCGAAGAAGGTCATTTGAAGCAATCGACATAGCACTACCTTTTTACGCAAAAAAGCTAAGATTACCAGTGGCTTTCAACCCGATATTGAAGATAATACTGAACAAATGAAGACAATATTATTATAAATATGGATCTATACAAGAGAATTGAAGCTGTTTGGATGTTAAGTCCCGCTCAAGGCTTGCCAAACATCACTATGTGGGTAGGATTTAATAGTACAAAAATAAAAGACGACAGTCCACAACAACGGATTTCCTATTTGACTCCAATTAACTCATCACCTACCGCTATTCCAGTAGTTTTATCAACGATTTCATACCATGCTGTCTTATTTTAAAGCAATAGGAAAAATCATAGATGGTTGTGGACTGTCGACAATAATGGTGGAGAGTGAACTTCTTGCAAGTGGATCAGCACAAAGCTTTTTGGAAGGGAAACATTTTAATCTGTGCAAGAGACTACATCCCATGATGGCTTTAGCATTACAAATTCTTCATTTCCGTTCGTTTTTACAACGCGAAAATATTGAAATAAGTACTGAAATAACTGAAGAACTGGAAAGATTAAGAAGCTGCAAAGTACCATTATTTTTCATTTATAATGAACACTTCAAAGATTTGTACAGTAAGTATGAAAAGTTTGCAGAAAAAACAATAAACAGTGAATTCGGTAAGACGGCTCAGTTTTATATGATTTACCTACAACTTATACAGTATTATTTAATTCTAAGTCGAAGTATTCGTATTGGGGATTTTGAATTATTCAAGTCCATAATACCGAAAATTAATAACATGTTCTTCGTTTGTAACCATCAAAATTACGCCAGATGGGCAGTCCATTATCATTATAGTTTATCAAAAGTCGCATAAACTCATCCAGGATTGGAGGATGATTTTAAAAACGGCTTTTTTGAAGTTAAAACACTTCAATTCCGACGACATACTTGTGATTCACGAAAACAATAATTATAACCATAAGAATTAAAATAAACTTGGCTAAATGAGTTAGCTTTCCGCCCTCATACCCCCCTACACCACACCACTCATAAAGCAACTCTGTCACACGCAAAAAGCAACACTGGCACACTCTCCACACTTGGAGACCGCACTCATCGTCAACATCGTTGGAAGCCGCAGTCTACAACCACACACACACACCAATACACGCCGTATATCAACCCACCATAACTCTCCACAGCCCAACGAGCAAAAAAGGGCTCGTCCTGAAAGCAGCGTGGTTTTTTCGATCACTTGTTTCGAGACGTACACATCGGCGGACGTTATACCAGTTGCATATTCGGCACGCGGTTAAAAACACTTTTTTACATCAGTTTCTATTCATCCGGCGTTATTCGACGCATCTAAAACATCATTTTCTATTCATCCGGCGATATTCCGCACGCATTTAAAACATCATTTTCTATTTCATCCGGCGTTATTCGACGCATCTAAAACATCATTTTCTATTAACCCGGCGATATTCCGCACGCATTTAAAACATCATTTTCTATTTCATCCGGCGTTATTCGACGCATCTAAAACATCATTTGTTATTCATCTGGAGATCCTGTACGCGCAGCAGCTGAACCAACACATCATCACCACATCGTTTTATCAGAACATATACACCTCCACTGGTACCCGACCAGGGAGTCCACTAATTCAATACATCTATCATACATAATCCATTTTTCTATATACATTGCCACCTTCACTGGTATCCGACCGGGAGACTTTTATTATAACCTTTCTGTTTCTTTAATAAAATTGTTAACGTGAAGTGAACAACCACATACTTATATATATATTGCGTCCCAAAAGCAGTGGGTATTAAAACCAAGTGGTAAGTTTTATACATATATGGTCCTTCGAGCCATTCTGAATGGCACTATTGTGAAGCAAAGAAAAAAAAAATAATAATAATAAGAATAAAATAACGAAAATTTGAAACAAATTATACAGCCAAAAGTGGAAAAAAAAGCTAAAAATATTAAGTTAAGGTGACAAAATAAAATGAAAAAGTGCACAAGTACAAGTGCAGTGAAACAGTGAAATTACATACACACAAACATAGTGACGAAGAAATAAAAAGGAGAAAATAAAATTAAAACAAAAAAAAAGTGTTTTAGGAAAAAAAAAGTGCAAAAGTGCAAATATATGCAGTGACATTGCAGTAAAAAAAAAAAACATACAGTGCCCCAAACGGAAAATAGATTACAAAATTAAGTAAAATCAAATAGAATACACATACATACATAAATGTACATACATACAAGTGCGAAAAAAAAATTAATAATAATAAGCAGTTACTACTACAAAAAAAAAGACACAAAAAACGGGCGCGAATATAAAACTATATGTACATATGTACATAAAACCAAATACAGATTAATTTAAAACGGGCGCGAATAAAACCAACAAAAAACAATAACCACCAGGAAGCCATCGCAGCAGGATTTGGAATAGGAACTGTTATCCATTGGCCTAGAGTAATCCCCAAAATCCCATGACGGATAATAAGGTGAGTCGTATCGATTCCCTTTAGTATTGCATATTTTATTTCAATTTTTGCATACACGTACATATACTATGTACATACATATGTATCATTACAAGAAAAAATTCTTTGCGTAAAATTTAATATATTTGCATAGAATAACTCATCCAGTTATTCTCATTTCGGTTATTTAATTTGGGAAAAATTACTTTGCATAGAATAACTCATAAAGTTATTCTTATTCCATTTTACTGTTTTTGCAAAAACACCGGTTGCCAAGCTGTTATAAGTAACCTTTGGTTAAAACAGAATACGGAAAATAAAACGGTTTGGCATAACAGATAATTATATGTATATGAAAATATTTATATATGTACATATAGATTTATGTACATATGTATCTATAGACATATATATTTATATACTGTATATATATATCCAAATATAATATATAAAGATTGTTTTTTGGCCGCTAATACACACAAAATATCCACAAACATAAAAAAAAAAGAAAAATTCAAGTTTTTACTTGCACATATGTCCGGTGATACCCCTTATGCTCGATAAAGCATAAGCAGGATTGCCTCAAATAAGTAAGCAAAACGAAAGGCAAAACAAAAAACAATTATATATAAGTTAACACCAGAAATATTACAAACAAATCAATAACTGCCGACGTCAACATCCGCCATGCGCCACAAGTCAGCAGAAACAAACAAGTGGGAACAACATCCGCCATGCGCCGCAAGTCAGCAGAAACAAACAATTGCAAAACAACATCCGCTATGCGCCGCATAAGCGAAAGTGCTAACGCAAGTAGATTTAGGTAATATTAAGAATATGTTAATTGTAAATTAAGTTGAGTAGTTATTTGGATTTTGTACAATAAAGGTCAATTTGACCATAAAAAAAAATTATTATTTTTTTTACGACTTTGTAAATAATAAGTCGTTAATTGGCGCCCGAGTCAAAAAGCAGCTGAATTTAAATTCCTTACCCACGCTTGAGGAAGGAAGGTGAGCACTTGGAGCAAGACGGTGATCCATTAGTATCCAGAAGGAAAAAAGGACCAAATCATCATTGCCAGCCACCATGAAGCTGATCATAATGTAAGAAATAGGTTAAGATTGTGAAAAATTGTAGAAACCAAAATAAGTTAAAAAAATTCAAAAGTTTAAAAGAGTGAATATATATGTATTTCCATTTAATATCCTTCAAAACAAAAATTGTTTTAAAATTGTGAAAGTTTTTAGAAAGAATCAAGTGAATTGTTATACAAAAAGGAAATATATTTTTCTCTTCCTCTCACGAAAATTAGTAAAAATTAAGTTTATATTAAGCAAATTTAACAATAATACAAAATCGTTCATAATATAAACAAATCAAATAAAATAAGGCTTGTACAGCCTATAAAAAAATATTTTTAAATATAAAAATAACATTAATTATCTCTGCGATTCCGTAGCCAACTCAGGAGTTGACCGGACCCTCTAGAGTATAAATAACCTGTTCCTAGAAAGGATAACATAAATTTTCTGTAACATAACCATAAAGGACCTCTCCAAAAATGGCTAACCCAAACAACCTGATTAAGCCATCATTGCTAGGGAATGCTGCTCCCACTGCTACAGCAGGACCTTCGGCTCCGGCTAACCAAATTTCGCCAGAATTGGTAAACATAATTAAAACTATGGTAGCCCAAGCCCTAGAAACGAATGGACCCAACTTAGTTCAAAGTGTTCTTAATAACACAACAAATCCCATAGTAACCGATCAGACAATAGACGTACAATTTCAGAATAACATGAGCGAGATGGATAAAATACCAGATGTAGTACGCTCATTACGAGAATTTTCAGGAAACTCTTCAGAGTTTAGCTCCTGGAAAAAAAGCGTAGAACGCATTTTGAGGATATACGAACCCTCAAAAGGCACTCCGCGCTATTTCGGTATTTTAAATGTAATACGAAACAAAATAATCGGAAAGGCAGATATTGCACTAGAGTCCTATAACACACCATTGGACTGGACAGCAATCTCTCGCTGTTTAACTACTCATTACGCCGACAAACGGGACATAGGTACGCTAGAATACCAAATGACTTGCCTCATACAAGGTAGACTGACAGTGAACGAATTCTACCAAAAGGTATACGCACATTTATCACTCATATTAAACAAAATAGGCTGCATGGAAGTTGGAGAAGAAGCAGTACAGTTGTTGACAGAAAATTATCGTTCAAAGGCCCTCGATACTTTTGTCAGAGGACTTTCAGGCGATCTACCTAGGCTTCTCGGTATTAAAGAACCAAAGAGCTTACCTGAAGCCCTACACCTATGCCTAAAGCTCGAAAACCAGAATTTTAGAGCCTACCACGCAAATAATCAATTTTTTAACGCGCCGTCAACATCTCGACAACAAGGCTTTACCCAACAAAATTCACGACAACATTTTGCCCAACCAAGATACTCCCAACCACAAAACCAACAAGTTTCACAGACAAAATTCCATCCTGAACTAGCTTATCTACCGCAACCTTTGACAAATCCTAACCCATACAACTATCAACGCACACAACAAAATTATTACCCACCTAATATCCAGAATTCTATAAACCAGAACCCAAATCAATTTAACCAGCAATATAACCAACAAACTCATACTCCACCAAGACCTCCTAAACCACCTCAACCCATGGACGTAGACGTGAGCCTGCGGACAAACGCGATTAATTATGCAAACAGGCCAAACCCTAAAATTATTGGTAAGCGACCTGTAAGTGCATCCAATAAAAATGAAATTCAACCAAAAGTGCAAAGAAACTTTCACTTGAATTCAACCCCAGATCCATATAATGAACAGAATTACCAAGACAATCAGTACAATTACGACTATCAGGACAACGAATATAATCACGACTATAACTCAACACAGGACTAACCAAAATTCAAACAGGAACGTACAGATTAATACATAAAATCGACCTGGATGCATGCCAGAAAACATTGAATGAAATAAGCAGCATCATTAAGATAAAGATCACTGAAGGAAATCCCCTCCTTCCTATTCTCATTAACGAACTAAACTTGACACAGACTTATTTAAACAGACTTAAACCAAGGAGATTTAAAAAATCAATAGATGCACCAGGGACAGTCTGGAAATGGATCGCTGGAAATCCCGACCACGACGACCTAGTAATTCTAGAAAATCAACTTAACAATATAATAGAAAATAACAATAAACAAGTAATAATTAACAAAGTAATTTTTGACAGAATTAACAATATCACCACAATATCAAATAAAATAATAAAATCTTTACAAACGAACGAAGAAATACAACACCATTTGGCTCTTGAAATAAAATATAAATTAAAAATTATTAAAGAGGAAATAATTAATATAGATTACGCAATGCATTGGGCAAAGGCCGGCATCGTAAATTCATACATTTTGTCAAATGATGAACTTAGATTAATAAAATCTGTATTTGAAAATAATAATTTTACATTAAATAATATGGAAGACTCACTAGAGCTAGCGAATATAAAAGTCGCCTCAAACAACACAATGTTACTTTATATAGTCGGAATACCCGTAACAAATGAGGATATTTGCGACTCAATTTTGATAAAACCAATAAAAATAAGGAAAAATATTAATAAAATCCCCTATGAGGATATACCTTAGTAAAGAAACTATATGTGCATACATGTTTTGTGTTGTAACTTTTTTTTCTGTAACTGTACACTTGTTTTTATAATAGATTGTTCTTGTAATATACAGTTATTATTTACTGTTAATCGATTGCTTCTTCTTATTTCATTCGTAGTACGCGTTTTTTACTGTGTCTTTCGAAAATAGTAGAAAATATTTATATGTGCACGGGAGCATTGGTCAGTAGTTCTTTTTTATAGACGCGTTTGGAATTAAGTTAATATAATAAATTTTTTAGAATCTAAAAGTAAGTAAATAATTTAAAATTTTAAATAATTAAAATAAGATTCTAGTAAGTAATTTCGGACTTGTAGTCAAATATGCCACGGGGAAGAATCCTTTCAGAGTTTGAGCAGGGACGAGCACTAAGTTTGCGTGAAAGTGGTATAAAAATAAAAGAAATTTGCACAGCACTAAACCGCCATAGAAATACATTTAGTATTTTCTTAAAAAATCCTTCAAAGTATGGCACTAATCAACGCAGTGGTGGAAAACCCAAAATAGATTTTCGATGCAAACGTTAAATTCAACGCCTTGCACTCGTTAATCAAATGAGTAGTTCACAAATAAAGCGTCATTTGGATTTAGATGTCACAAGAATGCGAGTTTGTCAAATTTTTCATCAAAATCCTAGCATAAAACACCTTTCTATGGTACCACAATTTCAAAACAAATAATTTCACGTAATACAACGGCTGCGGGGTCCACAAGCTGACCTTTTGCCTAGCATTTACAGATAAATACCAATTTTGGGATGAAGAATGGCGAAGCGTTGTGTTCAGCGATGAAAAAAAGTTTATTCTCGATGGACCTGATGGTTTTAATAAATATTGGAATCATACACAAAACCCTCGGCGCACGTGTCTCCGTTGAGTACACGGCGGAGGTTCTATAAAGGTGTGGGCAGCTTTTTGTTATGAAGGAAAAACTCCAATATGCTACATATCAACAAAAATGAATGCACAAATCTATTTAGACTTGCTTGATAGTGAATTGATAGAATTTGCAGACCAATTTTAAGAGGACAATTTGATTTTCCAGTAAGACAATGCCCCGATCCACAATGCAGCCCTTACTAAAAGGTTTTTCGAGTCACGAAACATTCCGCTTTTGGAGTGGCCAGCAATAAGTCCAGATTCAAACCCTATCGAGCATCTGTGGGGAATACTATCTGCTAGAGTTTTTAAAAGTGGACGCCAGTTTACTACCTCAAAACAGCCAAAAATGGCAATACAGAGAGAATGGGCTTCAATGGGCATGTCAACGCTAAAATCTTTGGTTTAATCGATGCCATCTCGACTTAACCAAGTCAAAATGAATAAAGGAAAGCATATTAATTACTAAAAACCTAATTTATCAGAATATTTGAAGAAAACAACTTATTTTATAACATGCACATATAAATATTTTCTATGAAGCATATGTTCAGTTTTTAATTTTGTTGTATGTACAACAGGAATTTTAATTAATTTTTGTTATATGATGTTACTATATAAATACATATATAAACAAAAACCAAAACTTTGATAGCTCGCTTCATTTCCAAATTCAACAGCTTTGAAGTCGTGCACATATAATTTCTTTACTAAGGTAGTTACTTGTAATAATGACAAAGTTTTTGGCGTTAAGAATAAATGTAAGGAACATAATAATATAAGAATTTGTAACCGTAGGAATTTAATAGATATAAGTAACACTACTTGCGTCCCTCGACTACTTCGAAGCGAACCAGCGGAATGCACTATAATAAACAATCAGCACATCCCATCAGTAGAGAATATCTCACCTGGCATCGTACTACTAAATCAGTACAATGGCACAATAGAGATCGACAACCAAAAAATAAATCTTACTGGATCGTACGCAGTACAATATCACAATTCTACAGTTAGCATTGACGAACAAAAATATACCTTAAGCGAAACGTTAAGCACCAAACCACTACCTGCAATCCTGCAACCAAATCTCCCTTCAAATAGGGAAGAAGAAATCCTAAGTTTGGAAATGTTGAAAGAACTCCACATGAACAACACCAAACACCTAAAAGCACTACATATAACCCACAGAACAGCTTTAATCACGAATTTATCTCTTTCAATCATCAGTCTGATATTCGTAGCGGTAATGGTCATCGCATTAGTTCTAAGGGAACTTTTGAAAAGCAAACTGGTAGAACGGTCAAGTTATAACGTAAACGTAAACGTGAATGACCCTAAAGAGTTCACAACATCCGAAACACCACAGTTAACAGAGTCAATAACGCTAGTAAGCCAAATGCAGAAACCCAGTAGAACAAACGGGGACGTTTGTTTTTAGGGGTGGAGGAGTTAACACCAGAAATATTACAAACAAATCAATAACTGCCGACGTCAACATCCGCCATGCGCCACAAGTCAGCAGAAACAAACAAGTGGGAACAACATCCGCCATGCGCCGCAAGTCAGCAGAAACAAACAATTGCAAAACAACATCCGCTATGCGCCGCATAAGCGAAAGTGCTAACGCAAGTAGATTTAGGTAATATTAAGAATATGTTAATTGTAAATTAAGTTTAGTAGTTATTTGGATTTTGGACAATAAAGGTCAATTTGACCATAAAAAAAAAAATATTAATTTTTTTTACGACTTTGTAAATAATAAGTCGTTAATTTATACATATACATATATATGCAGAAAAACAAGAAAAAGTTAAAGAAAACCGAATAGGAAAAAAAAATTTCATTTACATACATATGTACATATATGCACCAATTTGAGCATACGTACATTTATATTATAAACTCAACCGTTTGAGAGCATTTGAGTACATGCCAATAGACTGTACTCACATAAATTCGTACATATACATATTTACGGGATATACAGAGAGTGCACAGTTACAAGCCGAAGTGCACATACTTTTTTCGTTTCTCAATTCCGCTCGTTCCACTAGGAAACAATATATGCACGTTTGCATATACACTCACACATACGTATATACGTAACGTCAATAGTACAATACGAGGGTACATAAAAATATTATATGCTTATAAAACGGTTCGGTAGAAAAAGCATAAAGTATTAAAATATACATATATTTACATAAATAAACAAATAATTAAATATTACGAACTACTTAACTTACATATTCAAAGTCCAAATTGGCATATTTCGGCAATACCCCTTGTGTTTTATAAACAAAAACAAGCAGGATTGCGTATATGTATGTACAAAAACACTGATCTCTTATACGAGCACTCAGTTGCAAGTACATACATACAAACGGATTCGTCTATAGGTATACCCTATAAGATATACAAACACTAAACAAATTAATAAAATAAATATTGCATTTTTAGCAATTAAATAATAATAAATAAATTCGTTAATACTTTTATGCTTTTCAAATTAATTAAAACGAACGCGTTATTTAATTAAATCCGATCAATAAAATAAAATAAAACAAAAAATTTTACAATTTTACCAATTTACCAATTTACAAAAAAATTCGCTTTGCAATCAGCAATTTCATTCGAACTCAATCAGTTTACACTGAAAGAAAATAAAATTTATTTCGTTAATTTATTTGTTCTAAATGGACACAGATTCCAAAGAATCTAAATCTTCACAACTACTGAAAGTTCCAAAAATGGTTTCGGACGAAAAAAGTCCATGTACACCTGCAGAAGCTACACGCTCAAAACAAGGTGTTACGAAACAAAAAAGGGGGAAAGATATTTCATATACTAAGTTTATTGCTGAGAGTGACAGTCTAATTCGATACTGCACTCGATTTTCAACTTCACCGATTCAAGATAATTCTGAATCGGTATTAGAAATCAAAAAAGAAAATCTGGGCAATTTCTGCACACGTCTCCAAGCTGCGTATGATGCAATAGTAGAATCTGATGATTCAGATCTACCAGAAAATTTCAAGACCTCGGCTTACGCCAAATATGAAAATTGCTTAGACCAATTTGAAGAAACGAAAGCAATGATTACAGATCAATTGAAACTAATTAAAGCAATTGCACCTACTCCACTTCCGCGAGTAGAGATGCCACAAGTACAAAGTCAAGAGGCAAGTTCAGGCATCCACCTCAAGGTGCCCGCATGTGACACAGAAATTTTTCATGGGGGTTATGACTAATGGCCGTCCTTCCGGGACATGTTCACAGCCGTTTACATAAACCACCCAAAATTATCTAATGCACAAAAATTGTATCACCTCCGATATAAAACGAAAGGTCAAGCTGGCGTCATAGTAAAACAGTTCGCATTAAATGACGACAATTTTAATATGGCTTGGGAAGCTTTAAAATCAAGATACGAGAATGAACGAATATTGGTCGATAAGCAGATAACAATTCTGATGAACTTGCCAAAAATTCAAAAGGAAACCAGTGAAGAATTTATCAAACTTCAATCCACTGTTTCCAATTGTTTGTCGATTTTATCGACCCAAAATATTCCCACAGACAACTGGGACCCTATACTGGTAAATATATGCACAGCAGCATTACCAGAAAAGTCTTTAGTAGTTTGGGAGCAATCGCTCTCATCACGTCAAAAATGCCCAACGTGGCAACAAATGAAAGATTTTCTCACTACCCGGTACGAAATCGCAGAAAGGGTAGACAAAAAAATAAATACAAGTAAACCAAAAGGTATTCAACAAGATTTAAATAGAAGCTTCTTCAAAACAATCGTTCTCATCTGAACAGAATAAAAGATCATGCAACTAGCATAAGCTCAAACAACAACAATTTAAATACTTTGTTCAAGCTTCTTCAAAACGCAATCGTTCTCATCTGAACAGAATAAAAAAAAAACAGCGCAAATATCAAAAGAGCCGCGGGTTAAGTTGCAACAACAAATCCCGAAGTGCCAAATTCTCAAAATTGCCAAGAAGCACCATGCTGCTCAAAGGCATTAACAACTCAAACGCTACACGGCGAAAATCAAAGTAGGGTACTACTACCCACAGCAGTCGTCTCCATCGAACATCGAGGAGAACTGTTTAAGCTCAGAGCCCTAAAAGACCAAGGATCACAACGATCTTTCATAGCGTCTAGGGCACAAAATAGGCTAAATCTGCCAACAAGACAAGCCAACTTTGAAATTACGGGAATGGGCGGAAGAGTAGTTCAAAACTCTAATAAAATCTGCCCCATTACCCTATTTTCCCCCCAAGCGGATATAAGAATACAAGCAGAAGCTATAGTCTTACCGCAATTAACCAATATGTTACCAAGCTATCATATAAATAGCAAGCATTGGGAAAAGGTTTCACACCTTAAGTTAGCAGATCCCAACTGCAACACCCCCGCTCAAATAGACCTTCTATTAGGCAGCGATCTCATACCTCAAATAATACTCGAAGGTATTGAGAAAATTTCAAACACACTGTTGGCACAAAAGACTATTTTCGGTTGGATCCTAAGTGGACTAGTTACGGAACCAGTCACAACAATGACAACTCAAGTTGAGGAAATCTCGAATGAGTACCTCAATTCACAATTGAAAAAATTTTGGGAAATAGAAGAACTCCCCCCCATTTCAATCAAAACCCCAGAAGATCAGTATTGTGAAGACTTTTACAAAGCCACAACTACCAGATCAGATAATGGTCGGTATGTCGTACGACTACCACTAAAACAGCAATTTCCCAACACAATCGCCTTAGGTCACTCTCGCACCTCTGCAATACAGCAGTTTCAAAGTATGGAAAGAAAACCTACTTAATATATGATGGTGTGTTGGAAGAATACCTCCATTTAGATCACATGGAGGAAATAAGTCCATGCGAAAAAATCATCAATGGCAAATACTACTCATTTTACTTGCCACATCATGCAGTAGTAAAGCCAGATAAAAAAACAACTAAAGTAAGAGTTGTCTTCAACGTCTCAAGATCCACTAGCTCGGGGAATTCCCTAAACGATATCCTGTTTACGGGACCCACGCTCCAACCTGATTTAATGCTGCTTATTCTAAACTGGCGTATATTCAAATACGTATTTAACGGGGACGTCGAAAAAATGTATAGACAAATAGCCGTACATAAAGACGATCAAGATTTTCAGCGAATTATTTTCCGAAAATCACCCAATAGTCCACTACGCGACTTCAAGCTAAAACAGTGACCTTTGGCGTTAACTGTGCCCCATACTTAGCCATTCGAACACTCCATGAATTGGCTGAAAACACCAAGTCAGAATTTCCACTGGCGACCCAGGTGTTAAAATCACAAACGTATGTAGACGATATTCTGTCTGGAAGTCACAGTCTTCCACAAGCATACGAATCACTATCACAAGTAATCCAAGCCCTCAAATCCGCAGGGTTTCCATTAAAAAAGATTACGGCAAATCACCCAGCTATATTAAAAAATATACCAAAAGAAAATTTGTTGGACACTAATTTCCTTATTTTCGAAAAGGAAAGTACAACAAAAACTCTGGGCATCCAATGGAATGCGATATCGGACCAGTTTTCATACACGACTGAGTCCATATCCGCAATATCCGCCATTACGAAACGCCAAATTCTCTCCTCTGTGGCAAAACTTTTTGACCCCGCAGGATGGCTATCGCCAATTATGATACAAGCCAAAATCCTGATACAAGAATTATGGCTAGATGGTACCGACTGGGACGAGCAAGTAAAACCACTTCGTTTAGAAAAGTGGTCCCAGTTCGCGAGCAATCTCAAAGATATTACACAAATACAAATCCCACGATGGGTAAATTATGTCCCAGAGCACAAAGTCGAACTACACGGCTTTTGTGACGCCTCTGAAAAGGCGTATTGCGCCACTATATATGTTCGCACACAAAGTGACGAGGCGACTACAAGCCACTTACTAGTTGCAAAAGCAAAAGTGGCTCCTCTAAAAACCATAAGTCTACCACGACTAGAACTATGTGGTGCATTACTACTTGCCAAACTAGCATCCATAGTGCAAACGCAACTGAATATGGCGAAAAATAAATTATATCTCTGGTCCGATTCCGAGATTGTATTAGCTTGGTTGGAAAAACCACCACATGCATGGAAGACGTACATCTCCAATCGAACGTCTCAAATTCTTGACCTAGTGGGATCAGCCACTTGGCGACACGTAGCCAGTGCTGACAATCCTGCTGATCTAGGTACAAGAGGGTGCAAACCTCTGCACCTTGCCACCACCACCCTCTGGTGGAATGGCCCCCGATGGTTGACAGAATCTCCCGATTCTTGGCCACAATCGCCAATGCGCAACATAATTGCCCCCGAAGGTCGAAAAATCGACACCTACCACACAATATTGGATGATAATGACATCCTTGAACGATTTTCATCGTTCCCCCGAGCACTCAGAGTAGTCGCCTATATTCTCAAATTCGCAGAGCGACTCAAACTTAAGGTAAAGGGAGCAACTTGCCCCCAATGCGATACATTGACGCACCAACACTTACAAAAGGCAAAAGTCGCTCTTATCGCATCAGCCCAAACGCGCTACTTCAGCCGCGACCTGGGGTTACTAAGAGAATCGAAGCCAATTGACAAAAAGAGCTCACTCTTAGTACTAAACCCATTCATAGATACGAAGGGTCTACTTCGTGCAAATGGGCGGCTTGTCAATTCAAGCCTAACTTATAACGAACGCCATCCCATTGTTATACCAGAGAGATCGCAATTTGCCACATTATATCTCAATTATGTCCACGTACTATTATTACATGCAGAACACCGCCTCATGCAACAAATAGTCCGCCAAGAGTTTTATATCCCAAGACTCAAGCCACAGATAAAGAAATGCATTTTTTCGTGCAAGATCTGCACTATGCATAAACAAAAGATGCGAACACAGATTATGGCAGCACTTCCACCGGAACGCTGCAACTTTGCTCTGCCCTTCACAATCACAGGTGTCGATTTTGCTGGGCCTTTTCAAATAAAGGCGTCCATGCTAAGGTCTCCCACACTGATGAAAGGCTACGTGGCTGTCTTTGTCTGTTTTACGACAAAAGCAGTACACCTCGAGCTATGTACTAATCTGACAAAAGAGGCTTTCCTGGCGGCATTTGCTCGCTTCGTCGGACGACGTGGTTTTCCGTCAAAGCTCATGAGCGACAACGGCAAGACATTTATAGGAGCTCAAAGAGCCACTGAAAAACAGTTCGTGGACTTTATCAAACAAGTGTCACCTGAGATTGTACAAAAGTACGCTCCCCAAGGCATTAACTGGCAGTTCATCCCTCCAAGCGCTCCTCATATGGGTGGTTTATGCGAATCAGCGGTAAAAAGCTTTAAATCCCACTTTAAAAAAGTAGCTGGAAACTACAAATTTAACTTTGAAGAATTCACAACATTATTAATTCGTATTGAAGCCGTTCTCAATTCACGGCCATTGACGACACTCTCGCAAGATCCCTCAGATCTAACAGCTCTTACACCAGGGCACTTTCTCAAAGGAGCACCCATTCTGGCCACACCTGAACCAGGCGTGGAGTCGCTTTTATTACTAAATAGATGGGAAAGAATTGAAATTCTCCATCATGATTTCAGCCGCCGATGGAAGGAGGAGTATATAAAGGACCTTCACAAAAGGTACCGCTGGAAAACTCCCGAAAAGGCGCCAAAGCTTGGAGACTTTGTCCTAATACACGATGATTGTCTCCCCCCTACAGAATGGCGGCTTGGTCGCATAGAAAAGCTTTATCACGGCTCCGACGGTCATATCCGAGTAGTTGATCTCCGTACTCAAAACGGAACTCTAACGAGACCGCTCGTTAAACTATGCTTCTTACCAACCGCAGATAATAACGAAAACGCACATAATAAACAATCCGTACAATAATACCGACACGCAGAAATTGAAAAATCCGTCTAATAACTAAAACCAAAATCAATCGCACATATGATAAGTCATAAAGATGCTACAAAACAATGGGTAGATTACTAAATTCTGACAAACCAAATAAAATTGGTTACAAATCGCACAATTGCATAATATATAGAAATGAGTTGCAACTAACCACAACTTTGTCTCCATACAGGCAAGCATGGATGCAGAAAGCATGGCAACTCCAACGCCAACAATGCGATCGGCCATCAGTGTGCCCCGTCCTGGGGTTGCCCCAACACCGGCGCCTCGGACAACCACTGCAACAACACCGTCACTTCCCGCTCGTAGTATCGTACGAGCACCAACAACAACACCGTCATCACCAGCGGAGCCCTTTCGTTTACGATGCCCCCTTTGTCGCCGGCCCCACCGACTGCAATACTGTGGGCTCTTCAAGGGGTTGTCACCAATTCAACGCCAGCAGATAGTACAGGCGGATGGACATTGCCACAATTGTCTGGTACCCACGCACGCAACTCACGACTGTGACTCAGGGGCTTTGTGCCACATCTGTGGCAGGCAGCATCACACGCTGCTCCACCGCACCCCGAAACGTGAGGTTGGTCGGTCACCTGCACCGCATAGCCGCGGCACAACCAGACCGCAGCAAACTAGTCGTGTGGCACGTCAGCGAAGACCGGCACCTCCTCAGGAGTCCCGTCTATGGCGTCAGCGCAATGCAGCATCGACAAGGCGCCATCAAAGGCCGCCCCATCGACGTACATCCGGGCTCAGCAACGTTGTGGCAACGTTGCAAAAGCTTCAGCGACTGCTAGGCTGAACATTCGCCTAGGGGGGCCGGGATGGCTAAATGAGTTAGCTTTCCGCCCTCATACCCCCCTACACCACACCACTCATAAAGCAACTCTGTCACACGCAAAAATCAACACTGGCACACTCTCCACACTTAAAGACCGCACTCATCGTCAACATCGTTGGAAGCCGCAGTCTACACCCACACACACACACCAATACACGCCGTATATCAACCCACCATAACTCTCCACAGCCCAACGAGCAAAAAAGGGCTCGTCTAAAAACACTTTTTTACATCACTTTCCATTCATCCGGCGTTATTCGACGCATCTAAAACATCATTTTCTATTCATCCGGCGATATTCCGCACGCATTTAAAACATCATTTTCTATTTCATCCGGCGTTATTCGACGCATCTAAAACATCATTTTCTATTCACCCGGCGATATTCCGCACGCATTTAAAACATCATTTTCTATTTCATCCGGCGTTATTCGACGCATCTAAAACATCATTTGTTATTCATCTGGAGATCCTGTACGCGCAGCAGCTGAACCAACACATCATCACCACATCGTTTTATCAGAACATATACACCTCCAATGGTACCCGACCAGGGAGTCCACTAATTCAATACATCTATCATACATAATCCATTTTTCTATATACATTGCCACCTTCACTGGTATCCGACCAGGAGACTTTTATTATAACCTTTGTGTTTCTTTAATAAAATTGTTAACGTGAAGTGAACAACCACATACTTATATATATATTGCGTCCCAAAAGCAGTGGGTATTAAAACCAAGTGGTAAGTTTTATATAAAACTTTATAATATTAAATATTTTTTTACGCTCAATGAGATGCTTCTCGACTAACGGTCCAAAATAAATTAAAAACATGTGACAACATAGCCGTTACGCCGGGTGTGCTATTTAATTGTCTGGGGTTATACTGCGTTTAGGCAGAGATAATCACGAGTGAAAGCGATAGCAGTAGTACAACATAGGAAATAAAGAGAGAGTAGAAATATACTTCATATGTTATATACCTTATACACAAACTAATGTTCGAGGCTCGAGTGTGTCGCGCACTATCAATATATGTATTGTCGTCTGCCGGAGTATTATAACCGGAGAAAACGTCTGCCGTTTGAAAAATAAACTAATAATACTATTACAAATAACATATATAAAAATCAGATTTGTTAAAATACTTTCGAAAAGTTTTTTTTTTCAAATTTTCAAAAACGTCTGCCACGAGGTTACAATCGAGAAAATCGGCTGCCATTTGTTTTTCTGGTTATATTTACCATATTATTTGCTGTGACCAAACGCCAGCTTTGTTAAAATACTTGCGAACTTGGTCTGATTTACCTACCTGTCTTACCTGGGTGACGTCATAGCTACCTTTGTTGGGCTTAGCTGTTCCCCATTTCATGTAAGGTATGTATAGAAGGGTCACCGAACAAAATATCATCTTTGGTAAAATACATGCACTCTGCCATTCACTGGCTCTTAGACTATTAGGATGATGCCGAATAAAGGCTGTGTGCGTTCCAGCCGGCGATTTTTAATAACCAAAGTAATGAGTTCAGTTATACTTTATGCTGTTCATAAAATATATGCAATACGCGTGATAAATGCTTTCCGAACCATATCAAATGACGCTGTTGAGGTGTTAGCCAGTATGGCAACGATTGACATCCAGGGATATGAATTCGCGCGAATATATAACCTACAAGAGATGTTTAACGCAGCAAAAAAGAGAGGAGAAAATCAAAAGCATCGCAATGTGGCAGCAACAGTAGCAAACCAAAGGACGGTGGACTTACAGACTCATTCCGGACATATATTTGTGTATAGATAGACAACTTGGGGACCTAGATTTCTACCTGACCCAAATATCCAGTGGCCATGGATGCTTTAAAAACTACCTATTCAAATACCGTCATGACTTTAGTCCATATTGTCGACGTGTACAGAGTGTTTAGAAGACCATTAACATGTACTCTTTCATTTCCCTAGGTTTTCAATTATAAGGGAAAAGTTGAAAACCACACTACGAGGTAGTCTGATGGTGGAAAATTTGACTGCATTTATGTGCGAGTCCATTGTAAATTGGAAAGCTGTCAGCGAAGCGCCAGCTCTAATTATGACAAGACTGAGACATTTACAACAAATTAGACGTCAGTAAGTCCGTACCATAGAGGAGACTTAAATGTCTTCTTCTCTCCCATGAAGTAATACTTTGTCCAGTGGTACCGTGGGAGAGACATGAGAAGGGAGTAGGTTAAGTTTAACGAGTTAAAGTTCCGTACTCCGACTTTCGATGCTTCCTCCTACTTAAAAAACAAAAAAATAAATAAATAACAGGGAACTGACCATTTGGAGAACATGCCTCCAAAATGGATTGCCCTACATCTGCCAATACTGAGAATTAGTAGGTTTTTCACTTGTTTGTTGTCCATTTTCACAATGTGACATAAGGATGGAGTCATGTGTAGAAGTTCACGCAAGTGAGGAAAGTTCTCTGATCGCCATTCACTTGGGAGTGGCCAGAAACGATTCTTTTACATATGACTCAAGCAGCTCACGACTTCCGGTCTTTGACCAAGTATCCTCTGGGTAGCCTAAGAACATCCGTTCGAAGGTGAGCTAAAGTGAGAGGGCGAAACACCCCTGCATAGGGTTGTGCCCTGGGTTTGGGACCCGCCACGTAAAAAGCTCACCCCAATGAAAAACCAACAGCAGCCTCGGATGAGAGACCCCCCTTTTGATGACGACCATGGCAAACGAAAGAAGGACTACGAATTAAGGGCATGCACCTGGAATGTCCGGTCCCTTAATTGGGAAGGTGCCGCTGCCCAGCTGGTTGATGTCCTCGTAAAAACAAAGGCTGACATCACCGCCGTCCAAGAAATGCGATGGACGGGACAAGGACAGAGACGAGTAGGTCCTTGTGACATTTACTACAGTGGCCATATAAAGGAGCGCAAGTTTGGTGTGGGATTCGTGGTGGGAGAGAGACTCCGTCGCCGAGTACTATCATTCACTCCGGTGAATGAACGTCTAGCCACAATCCGCATCAAAGCGAGGTTCTTCAACATATCGCTGATCTGCGCCCACGCTCCGACGGATGAGAAGGACGATGTGACCAAAGATGCCTTTTATGAGTGCTTGGAACGCACTTATGAGAGATGCCCCGCCACGATGTCAAAATCGTGCTTGGCGACTTTCAACGCCAGGGTGGGCAAAGAAGGTATCTTTGGCACTACGGTCGGTAAATTCAGCCTCCACGATGAAACTTCCCCAAATGGGTTGTGGCTGATCGACTTCGCCGGGGCCCGAAATATGGTTATCTGTAGTACTAGATTCCAGCATAAAAAGATTCATCAAGCTACCTGGCTATCTCCGGATCGAAAAACCACCAACCAGATCGCTCATGTTGTGATAGACGGAAGACACGTCTCCAGTGTTTTAGATGTGCGTGCGTTCCGAGGTCCTAACATCGACTCGGACCACTACCTTGTTGCAGCCAAGATTCGCACCCGCCTCTGTGTAGCAAAAAACGCACGCCAACAAACACAAGGAAGGTTCGACGTCGAGAAGCTGCAATCACAACAGATAGCCGAACGATTTTCTACTCGACTTGCACTCCTGCTCTCTGAGAGCACTCGTCAACAACTCGGTATAAGGGAACTGTGGGACGGCATTTCAAACTCCTTACGTACAGCTGCAACCGAAACCATTGGTTTTCGAAAAATGCAAAAGAACAACTGGTACGACGAGGAGTGCCGTGTCGCAGCGGAGAGAAAACAGGCTGCCTACCACGCAACGTTACGATCGAATACAACACGTGCGGGATGGGATAGATACCGAGCGTTGAAAAGGAAATCGGGACGCATTTGCAGACAGAAAAAGAAAGAGACCGAAATGCGTGAGTATGAAGAGCTTGATAAGCTGAAAGACAGAGGAAATGCTCGAAAATTCTACGAAAAGATGCGGCGGCTAACTGAAGGTTTCAAGGCCGCATACTCATGTAGAACCCCCAAAGGTGATCTAGTGACAGATGCCCAGAGCATACTTAAATTATGGAAGGAACACTTCTCCAGCCTGCTGAATGGCAGTGAACGCACAACGCCAGGAGAAGGCGAACCCGATTCCCCAATCGATGACGATGGAGCAAACGTTCCATTGCCCGACCATGAAGAAGTTCGAATAGCAATTACCCGTCCGAAGAACAACAAAGGAGCGGGGGCCGATGGCTGTGACACGGCGGCGAAGAACTAATATGGAGCATGTATCGGCTTCTTTGCAAAATATGGTCGGACGAAAGCATGCCCAACGATTGGAATTTAAGTGTGCTATGCCTAATCAACATAAAGGGAGACCCCACAATCTGCGCCAACTACCGTGGGATTAGCCTCCTCAACATCGCATATAAGGTTCTATCGAGCGTATTGTGTGAAATATTAAAGCCCACCGTCAACAAACTGATTGGACCGTATCAGTGTGGCTTTAGACCTGGCAAAACAACAACCGACCAGATATTCACCATGCGACAAATCTTGAAAAAGACCCGTGAAAGAAGAATCGACACACACCACCTCTTCGTCGATTTCAAAGCTGCTTTCGACAGCACGAAAAGGAGCTGCCTTTATGCCGCGATGTCTGAATTTGGTATCCCCGCAAAACTAATACGACTGTGTAAACTGACGTTGAGTAACACCAAAAGCTCCGTCAGGATCGCGAAGGACCTCTCTGAGCCGTTCGATACCAAACGAGGTTTCAGACAGGGCGACTCCCTATCGTGCGACTTCTTCAACCTGCTGCTGAAGAAAATAATTCGCGCTGCAGAACTAAATAGAGAAGGTACCATCTTTTATAAGAGTGTACAGCTGCTGGCGTATGTCGATGATATTGACATCATCAGCCTCAACACCCGCACCGTTAGTTCTGCTTTCTCCAGACTGGACAAGGAAGCAAAGCAGTGAACGAGGGCAAGACGAAATAGCTCCTGTCATCAAACAAACAGTCGTCGCACTCGCGACTTGGCTCCCACGTCACTGTTGACAGTCATAACTTTGAAGTTGTAGATAGTTTCGTATATTTGGGAACCAGCGTAAACACCACCAACAATGTCAGCCTGGAAATCCAAAGCAGGATAACTCTTGCCAACAGGTGCTACTTCGAACTGAGTAGGCAATTGAGAAGCAAAGTCCTCTCCCGACGAACAAAAACTAAACTCTATAAGTCACTCATAATTCCCGTCCTACCATATGGTGCAGAGGACTGGACGATGACAACAACTGATGAGTCGACGTTGCGAGTTTTCGAGAGAAAGGTTCTGCGAAAGATTTATGGTCCTTTGCGCGTTGGCCACGGCGAATATCGCATTCGATGGAACGATAAGCTGTACGAGATATAAGACGACATTGACATAGTAGTAGAGTAATTGGACCTAAAAAATTCAGCAAGCATTTTAGAAATTGTGTGATTGTCATTAGATATAGTAAACTTACATTTCATCGCGGACGGAAAATTAGAAATCATGCGTTTGGAGTTGACGAAACCATAGAACAATTTTGGATTACGTAATTATAATATTATTTTTTACCTTGTTTATATAATTTTTATAACATATTTTGTTAAGTTCAGCAAATTGTCGACGCAATTTAGAATATTTTGATTATTCAACAACTAAACCATTTTTTTTTTTAAGTTTAAAAGTACCACATTTTCTATTTTGTATTTTTCATTCTTCGAGTAACAACACATTTCGTAAAATATTTTTCAAATAAATTTAAAATAGTTTCATTAAAATGGGAAGAACTAAATTCACTGTAATATGGCCAAGTTACTTTAGAAAGTTCATAATAAATCTTCTTAAAATTAGTTTTCGCAAAGTTGAACCGAGAACAAAGGTTTTGTGTATTGTTATGAACTAAGTTGGCTATGATTTAGACATCGGACCACAAAGAATATTGAAATGTTATCAACTTAAACCAGATCTAAGAACTTATCAAACAAAAATTAAATTAATTTGGTTAAGACCCAACTCCGACAATACATCTAAGAACTCGTTAAAACATAAGCGAGCACTAACAGGAATGACATAATCAATAGATTTTCGTCATACACACGGTAAATTGAAATCTCCTACAATAATCATGGAATCAGTAGATGGAGAAAATGGAGAAAACGTTATTTGTTTAAGAAGCATGCAGCACATATACAGATAAGTACGATTGAGGCGGTATATAAGATAAAATTAAGTAGATATGACCACTATTAGGGTAAATTCAAATGCACTTAAATTCTATTAAGCCAGGATGCGGATCATCGACTTCATCAGATGGAATCGAAGACTGACCAGCAAACAAGACACCACCTCCTATTCTGCTCAGACGGTCTTATCCACAGATTTTAAATTCGCTATTGAATATTTCATTATCAAAAATGTGGGACTTTAGCCAAGTTTTTGTGAAAGGAATGATTTTAAAATTACAAATAATGCTATTTAAATACAGTAAGTTTTGTATTAAGACCTCTAACATTTTGATAATAAATACTCAGCGAATTATTGTTAATCAGTTTTTTGTATCAACGGGTTTTCTTGGCATTTTAGGGACAACTACAGGGGGTTTATCACGTTTACGCTCGAATTCGCGCACAAAGAACCCGGATGGCCCGAATAAGTTGTCAAATAGCAATGGAAAATTGTCAGCGGATATGTCGATCTTAAAAGACGAAATATCCCTGTCGTATTTGAAATTACAGTTTTGGATACATGTATCGTCCATTTTTAATTTCGACGAAATATAACTCTTTATATATTCGATTGTGGTATCCGCAGGATGGAGTCATGTGTAGAAGTTCACGCAAGTGAGGAAAGTTCTCTGATCGCCATTCACTTGGGAGTGGCTAGAACGATTCTTTTACATATGACTTAAGCAGCCCGCCAGACCCGCCACGTAAAGTGAGAATGAAAAACTACCAACAGCTTCGGAAGAAAAACCCGCCTTTTGATGACGACCGTGGCAAACGAAATAAGGACTACGATTTGAGGGCATGCACCTGGAATGTCCGGTCCCTTAATTGGGAAGGTGCCGCTGCCCAGCTGGTTGATGTCCTCGCGAAAATAAAGGCTGACATCACCGCCGTCCAAGAAATGCGATGGACGGGACAAGGACAGACGAGTAGGAGCTTGTGACATTTACTACAGTGGCCATATAAAGGAGCGCAAGTTTGGTGTTGGATTCGTGGTGGGAGAGAGACTTCGTCGCCGAGTACTATCATTCACTCCGGTGAATGAACGTCTAGCCACAATCCGCATCAAAGCGAGGTTCTTCAACATATCGCTGATTTGCACCCACACCCCAACGGAAGAGAAGGACGATGTGACCAAAGATGTCTCTTATGAGTGCTTGGAGCGCACTTATGAGAGCTGCCCCCGCCACGATGTCAAAATCGAGCTTGGCGACTTTAACGCCAGGGTGGGTAAAGAAGGTATCTTTGGCACTACGGTCGGTAAAATCAGCCTCCACGATGAAACTTCCCCAAATGGGTTGAGGCTGATCGACTTCGCCGGGGCCCGAAATATGGTTATCTGTAGTACTATATTCCAGCATAAAAAGATTCATCAAGCTACCTGGCTGTCTCCGGATCCAAAAACTACGTCTCCAGTGTTTTATATGTGCGTGCGCTCCGAGGTCCTAACATCGACTCGGACCACTATCTTGTTGCAGCTAAGATTCGCACCCGCCTCTGTGCAGCAAACAACGCACGCCACCAAACACAAGGAAGGTTCGACGTCGAGAAGCTGCAATCACAACAGACAGCCGAACGATTTTCTACTCGGCTTGCACGCCTGCTCTCTGAGAGCACTCGTCAACAACTCGGTATAAGGGAACTGTGGGACGGCATTTCAAACTCCTTACGTACAGCTGCAACCGAAAGCATTGGTTTTCGGAGAGTGCAAAAGAACAGTTGGTACGACGAGGAGTGCCGTGTCGCAGCGGAGAGAAAACAGGCTGCCTACCTCGCAACGTTACGATCGACCACTACACGTGCGGGATGGGATAGATACAGACGTTGAAGAGAAAAGCGAGACGCATTTGTTGACAGAAGAAGAAAAAGGCCGAAATGTGTGAGTACGAAGAGCTTGATAAGCTGGCCGACAGGGGTAATGCTCGAAAATTCTACGAAAAAATGCGGCGGCTTACAGAAGGTTTCAAGACCGAAGCATACTCTTGTACAACCCCCAAAGGTGATCTAGTCACTGATGCCCAGAGCATACTTAAATTATGGAGGGAGCACTTATCCAGCCTGCTGAATGGCAGTGAACGCACAACACCAGGAGAAGGAGAACCTGACGATGGAGCAGACGTTCCATTACCCGACCATGAAGAAGTTCGAATGCCAATTGCCCGCCTGAAGAACAACAAAGCGGCAGGGGCCGACGGATTGCCGGCCGAGCTATTCAAACACGGCGGCGAAGAACTGATAAGGAGCATGCATCAGCTTCTTTGTAAAATATAGTTGGACGAAAGCATGCCCAACGATTGGAATTTAAGTGTGCTATGCCCAATCCATAAAAAAGGAGACCCCACAATCTGCGCCAACTACCGTGGGATTAGCCTCCTCAACATCGGATATAAGGTTCTATCGAGCGTATTGTGTGAAAGATTAAAGCCCACCGTCAACAAACTGATTGGACCTTATCAGCGTGGCTTCAGTCCTGGAAAATCAACAACCGACCAGATATTCACCATGCGCCAAATCTTGGAAAAGACCCGTGAAAGAAGAATCGACACACACCACCTCTTCGTCGATTTCAAAGCTGCTTTCGACAGCGCGAAAAGGATCTGCCTTTATGCCGCGATGTCTGAATTTGGTATCCCCGCAAAACTAGTCCTGTCATCAAACAAACAGTCGTCACACTCGCGACTTGGCTCTCACGTCACTGTTTACAGTCATAACTTTGGAGTTGTAGATAATTTTGTCTATTTAGGAACCAGCATTAACACCACTAATAATGTCAGCTTGGAAATCCAACGCAGGATTGCTCTTGCCAACAGGTACTACTTCGGACTGAGTAGGCAATTGAAAAGTAAAGTCCTCTCTCGACGAACAAAAGCTAAACTCTATAAGTCGCTCATAATTCCCGTCCTGCTATATGGTGCAGAGGCTTGGGCGATGACAGCAACCGATGAGTCGACGTTACGAGTTTTTGAGAGAAAGGTTCTGCGAAAGATTTATGGCCCTTTGCGCGTTGGCCACGGCGAATACCGCATTCGATGGAACGATGAGCTGTACGAGATATACGATGACATTGACATAGTTCAGCGAATTAAAAGACAGCGGCTACGCTGGCTAGGTCATGTTGTCCGAATGGATGAAAACACTCCAGCTCTGAAAGTATTCGACGCAGTACCCGCGGGGGGAAGGAAGGAAGAGGAAGACCTCCACTCCGTTGGAAGGACCTGGTGGAGAAGGACCTGGCGTCGCTTGGAATATCCAATTGGCGCCACGTAGCGAAAAGAAGAAACGACTGGCGCGCTGTTGTTAACTCGGCTATAATCGCGTAAGCGGTGTCTACACCAATTAAGAAGAAGAAGACATAAGAATTTAAGAATGCCTTGTGCTAAATTTGGTCGAAATCGGTCGGTCGGGTCCCGAGGTATGAAATTTCACTCAAAAGTGGAGAGTGCCCGCCTATCGTCCAATTTTTCACACCAGCTCGCATAAAGCTCTCTCATACCTTCTCGGTGGTGGAACTTGGTACTAAGGAATCTGCTTGCCAAGTTTCATCAAGATATCTAAACTTTTATTCAAGTTACACCTTGCACCTTTGGATGGACGGACGGACAGACCGAGAGTCAACCAAATTTCAACTTTTCTCGTTACCCTGGTTGGTTATGTATATATATGTATATAACCCTATATCTATCTCGCTTAATTTTAGGAGATACGTACAACCGTCAGGTGAACAAAACTATAATACTCTGTAGCAAATGGTTGCAAGAGTATAAAAAGGGAGTAATTACATATAGTATGAATAACCCTACACAATCACTTTTTCACAATATTTCTTCAGAATTACTAAACTCCGATGTTATTAATGTCAGTATTCAAATAATTAAAAAAATTGCAAATTCATTTCATAAATCAAAAAATTAGAAAATTCAGTCCAATGCTTCCACTGAAACCAACTGGTTCTTTTCTCTAGTAATATAGGAACATTTTTAAAATGTCCCAACGTGTCTTTAATATTAAATTCGCGTGGCACCCATAGATCTTTCTCATACAAAAATATTTGTGAATGATATGATTACACGATCAGTTGATATCTTTAGAGTGCTGTTATCACGAACAACTTCACTTTACGGTCATCCAAAATTATTTGGTGGACATTTGAGAACAATTGACCTGTTACAAACGACATGGTCACCTTTTGTCCGATAAGCCTAATTTGCTTCAAGCGCATTGTCAGAAGATGATCAATTGACCGACGATAGGCTTTCATGTAGAGATGATCTCGAATAAGTCTTGAGAATGTTCTGATCGATATATCCATAATTCATTTAAATGATCAGAATAACGAACCGAGCTTAAATTGGCATATCCGTCTGTCTGTTAGCCTGTCTTTGCAAGCTGTAACTTGAGTAAAAATTGAGATAATGAAATTGAATCTGATATAGAATACGTGTTCCTTGGCAAAAAAACGAGTTCACAGATATTCGGTTTCGGACATTCATTAAACGAAAACTTTTAAGTACTAACGCATTATCCACTCTGGGCAAATCCATTAAGTATCCCTACCGCCGTCAAAATAGATGAAATCGGTGGATAACCCCGTCCACTCTATTATGACTGTTCTGTTAGGAACTACCAAAAGTGCGATAAATCGTATAACGAAATACTAAAAAGATATAAAATTTTACAGGAGAATTGGTATGAGAGGGTTCCAGGGTAGAAATTGGACGATAGGCGTGTCACCGCTAACTTATAGATGAAATCACATGTCGCGAGATTCGCCCGACCGATTTCAACCAAATATGGTACGTGAAATTTATTTTACGTTCCTATGTTATATTACAAAAAAAGGGGGCGAAATCTACAACCACGCCTACTTTCCATATAGTATGCCACTTTATGACCAAAAATTGTCAAAATCCAGCCTAAAACTCTAAGTGCTGAGTATGCATTAGGTTGTCAAATATCTCCCTTCCTCCTTTTTGCTCTTTATTCAATGTTTTATAAGAAGTGTTAGTGATCGGATTTAGTTCAAATATACGCCGTTTCGTTAGTTAATCTGTTGCCGTCTAGACGGCAACTTCAGAATACCTTCCTCGTAGAAGCCCTCCTCCTTATTTGCGAAGAACTGGGACAGCCACTTTTCACAAGCCTCTTTTGAGTTCAACTTTACACCAACAAGGGCGTTCGCCATGGACAGGAACATGTGGTAGTCACTTGGCGCTATATCCAGGCTATATGGTGGATGCGATAAAACCTCCCATCAGAGCTCCCGTAGCTTCTGACGAGTCATAAACGAAGTGTGTGGTCTGGCGTTGTCCTGGTGGAACACTACTCCCTTCCTGTTGGCCAATTCTGGACGCTTCTGGTCGATGGCCTGCTTCAAGCGCTTCAGTTGTTCGCAGTAGATGATAGAATTAAGGCCATATGAGAGCAGCTCATAGCGCATGATTCCCTTCCAATCCCACCAAACACAAAGTAAAACCCTCCAGGCTGTCATTCCCGGCTTGGTCACTGTTTGGACCGATTCACCGGCCTCCGACCACGACCGGTTTCGCTTGATATTGTCGTTTATCATCGCCAGTCACCATACACTTCAAAAATGGGTCGAGTTCGTTCCGTTTCAGCAGCATATCGCAGGTGTTCATTCGGTCCAGAAGGTTTTTTTGCGTCAAATCATGCGGCACCCAAACATCAATCTTTTTTGAGTAACCAGCCTTCTGATGATCGTTTAAAGTGGTTTGATGACTAACTCCGATTTTATAGGTGACGTCACGAGATGCCACATGCCGGTCTAACTCGATGTTTTCCATGATTTGATCGGTATTCGTCATCACAGGTCTTCCGCCGGCTGGCTTATCCATGGTGTCGTCTTCACCCACTCTGAATCGTCGAAGCCATTCCTCCGCAGTTCGAAGTGATCGAGTACACTCCCCCAAACCACCAATAATCTCACGGAACGTTTCTCTAGCGGATTTGCCTTTAACGAAGGAAAACTTTAATATATCGCGAATTTCATCGTTAGTGAACTCCATGCTTACACGTCTATAACTGTTGGACGCAATATCCAAACTAATCATGCATAGCGTAGTTTTGTAGGTTATGTCAAGATTGCCAGATACGAGCTCTGCAACGCTGTAACAAATTGAATGACACATAGCAATAAAAATTGACCAAATAGTGACAGTTGTGCCAACCTGGGAAAAAATTTTTTTTTGAAATATTCTCAGCGGGAAATTTTAAAATGAGAATTTCCGGGTATATATACATGTTGAATAGGGTCAATACTTTCTTTAGCTCCATATACCTAATACAAAGATTTTCGAACTTTCGGCTGACTTCATACCGCATGTATCGGCCAAACATATGAGTTATCTCAGTGAAAATGAGAGAACGTGATTTTGGGTGAAAACTTGCCGTAGCCCAATATAACTAATATAATTTTTTAACATCCGGTTCACTTTACTTCTTATATTTGTTGATGGTATGTGGGGTACCTTAATAGAACCCTGGAAGTATGTTTTAGTCTGCGGCATGTTAATTGTATGTGGTGTTGGCAAGAATACATATGTATAAATAATGATTTACGTTTTTTTTTTAAACCTTATGAAGAATATGTCGGTCAGTGTATGAGTTGTATATTTTAAAAAAATCCTTCATAATACGTTTTTCAGTATACCTGAGCAGTACCCAAATTAATTAAATCAACATTAATACGATTTTCTTTAGCTACCCACTTCAATTGTGTAACATACAAATTATAATAAGAAATATCGGCTCTTATTTCTGCCAATTTGTCCTAGCTGTAAACATTGTAAACTTTGTAGCAGAATTTATTGTAAAACTTAATAGTGGCATTCTCTTGCTCTTTCAAGATTGCACGATGACACAGTATGCAAAAATCCTATACCGAAATATGCAAAGCCATGAGAGCTCCCATTGCAGAATCTAGTGATATATGAACAGCTGATTCGGTCAATTTATTGATAATAACTATTGTGCATGACCATTGTGAATTGGCGCACCTTTTGCAATCATTCTTAACAAAAAAAACTGTAACAAATCTTAATGATTTAAGTAGAAATTATAAAATCTATTTACAATTTGCTTTCCTCAACAATTTAACGGCAAATATGTCTTTTAATGGCAGTTGGCATAGGGCTATTTTTTTAAGTGTCATTGCACGAAAGTAAACATGAGTTTTGACATATTTTACAGCAAAATTTTCTGTGAGTGTTTTATTGTTGTGTCGTTGCACCAATTGGAAAATTCTAAAATTCGTGCACCTTGCAAGGGGTTTGCAAGAGTAAAATAATCCCCCTAATATATTATATAGAAGTGACAATAAAAGCTACAGCAGTGATTTCGAACTTTTCCGTGGAAAAAGCTATGTTCTGGAAAATATTGACCGTAAAATTTACCTACGCTCAAAAAAATATGATGAATTTTATCCAACATTTTTGACCAAAAAATAATTTATGACCAGATAAAAACTGGTGGGTCATATTATGGAGAACTACATATACATACGTATATACAGTTGTGTTTATAAAAATAGTACTGCAACAGCTTCTTATTTGGGTCATTCACTTAGTAATTTCGTTTGATGACAGTAGATGATCTTATTGAATTTTTTGGAAGCCAACTTCAGATTTAACCGCTTTACCGTTTACCGCTTTTAAGCAGCTGATATAGTATGGTTGTTTTTTAAAAAATTATTTCAAAATAGCTGCATTTATATCCTTTTGAAGGACAAAGTCGGCTCCATTTGAAGAAGAAAGCGCCGTTTCATCAAGACAACGCACCGTATCATAAATCAATGAATACGATGTAAAAATTTCATCAATTTGGCTTCGAATTGCTTCTGCATCCACCGTATTTTCCAGAACTGACAACCAGTGACTATTTCCTGTTCTCTGACCTCACGAGAATGCTAACCGGAAAGTAATTTAGCAACAATAAAGAGGTAATCCCTGAAACTGAGGCTGATTTTGAAGCTTTAGGCAAATGTATTATAAAAATGGTAATGAAAATTGATTTGACCGCTATAATCGTTGTATCACTTTCGAAGACTAATAAAATCAAATTTTATCAAAAAATAAAAAAAGATTTTTTTTATGTTAGCCTACGAATTTATCAGCCCGACTGTCAGAACAAAATCATAATAGAATTTTAATAAAAAAAAAAAAATGATTGGGCTTATCCGTTACTCTTACATTTCGTAGCAGACGAAATTAAAACAATTTGCCGCTGACAAATGAAAACAAAATTCCCCTATTTTAGAGAAATACGGACCACTACCAACAAACACATTATTTCACTCAATTTACACTACTAAAACTTTTAAACATGGTGGTCTGAGCATTATGGTGCTGGGGTCGTGTAAATTTGATCAATAGCTTCTTGGATCGAACAGTGTAAGTAAACTTATGTTATGTTATCAAAATCCCATAAAACATGATAGCGCGCTGCATTATGTGTAACGCCAAATGACCTGCGACCTTCACAGCCTTGTAGAATTCCTACGAACCATTGAACTCTGACCGACACGGATTATGAAAAGGCTAGGAACCGAGATGTTCTGCTTTAGTGAAGGGGTTTTCAATAAGAGTGCTACAAAATTTTTTTAAATAAAACAAAAACGGTTTGGGATATCAATGAAATTACAAGTAAATTTTCTGTGAAAGTACATTCGATGCTATTACGTATGAAACTCGATTTATTTTGCATGGTCACCACGGGCACGCCTTCAGAAGTCCAGACTCTGAACCCAATTTTTTACGGTTTTTAAGAATAAATTGGCCGATAGTGCTGCAATTTCAGGTTCGATTTTCGCACCAAGTTTTTTAATCGTCGCTGGCTTGTTGACATTGAGCAAAGACTGACGTAGCCCCACAGGAAATATTCGAACGGCGTCAAATCGCACAACCGAGGCGGCCAATTGCCCGGGCCATTTCGTAAAATAACACGTTTACCAAACTTGGTTTTCAATAAATCGTGCTGTGTGGCCTGTGGCGCCGTCCTGTTGGAATCACATATTGCCCAATCCATTACATCCAAATCGAGCGAAAAATATTTGGTCATCATTGAGCGGAAGCGATTCCCATTCACAGTAACGTGCGGGAATTGATCATCATGGAATAAGTAGGACCCAATGACACCGCCGGCACCAAACCGTATTTTTTTCGGGATGCAATGGTGACTCATGGAGCACGTATGAATGTACTTTCACAGCGATAAAGAATAAAAAGAAGAAAAACCGTTTTTGTTTTATTTAAGAAAACTTTGGAAGCACTCTTATTGAAAAACTCGCTCTTTAACTTAAGGCCACTGACTCCGAATGTCTGTAGTAAATTTTAATAATTTTGACTCGTTGTTGTTGTTGATTCCCATTCACAGTATCGTAAACGTGACGAAAACGGACAAAACTTCCTTTACAATATTGTGACTGCTGACGAAACGTGGTGTTTCCAATATGATCCCGAAACGAAACGCCAGAGTGCTGAATGGAAGGCACCGGACGAGCCGAAACCGAAAAAATCGCGCATGGAGAAGTGAAAAGTGAAGACAATGCTGATTTGTTTTTATGATTCCAAGGGTATTGTCCACAAAGAATTTGTTCCACCCGGCTAAAACGTTAATGCGGTATTCTACCTTGGAGTTTAGAAGCGTTTGATGCGTCGTATTCGACGTGTTCGGCCCGATTATCGCGAAGATGAAAGTTGGCGTTTGTTGCACGAAATGCGCGGTCTCATCGACGCTTGTGACCGATAACACTGTGGAACATTTTTGGGATTATTGTCTGGGGGGTGAGAAATTCCAAGTTAGGGTGATGGTACTAGGTCAGTATAGTAAAACCCTCAAAGGGTTTGGCGTTCATATGTGTCAGTTTTTTTTTATGACCTTTTAAATTTTTTCCTTATCTTGATGTAAAAAAAACTACGTTTTTGCCAAAATGTTACAACTAAGCGAAAAAACATCAAGATAAGGAAAAAATTTAAAAGGTCATAAAAACAAACTGACACATACGAACGCCAAACCCTTTGAGGGTTTTACTATACTGATCTAGTACCATCACCCTGACTTGGAATTTCTTACCCCCCAGATTAGCTGTTGTACTGTGTAATTTGACCAAAAATCACACTTTAACCATTAATCACTCTCTGATATGGCACCGAGCGACTTCTTCCTTTTCGGAAAAATGAAAGGAAAGCGTTATGCAGACGTAGAGGCCATTCAAAAGGCTTGCACCGGCATACTGGTGGCCACACCGGCCAACGAGCTAAAACACTCGTTCGACATGATTTTGGACCGTGCAAAAAAATGTTTTGAAGCTGAGGAGACTATTTTGAATTAAATAAATTGATTTTGCCGAACAAAAAAAATCATTTGTTCTTTTTTCCTGTCCTGTTTACTTTGGAACGCACCTTGTATATGGGGGTTGGTTCGATACTACCCGTCGATTTTATCTATTTTTCCCAATACCGCATACTATTAACATGCAACATACATAAAAATCAATATTATAGAATAAAGTCAGTCGGATGTTCGAAATTCCTGATATTATGCCACTTGCTCAATTTTGTCGAAATCGGTCAGTCGGGTCTCAAGAGATGGAAGCCCACCCATAAAGTCCTCTCATACCATCTCTGAGGTTATTTCGAGGTGAACAATCTAAATTAAGGACAGTTAAGCAGGGTTTTTGGCAGGGTAGTTCCCTCTCCCCGTTACTGTTTAATCACTATATCTCGGAATTCGCACATAACATTCTCGGATAACATTCTTCTCTTCCAGCAGTTTATGTTCAAGTGTTTTCGCAAAAATCATTCTTGCAATTACTCGTTTGAAACGGAGCCGCCTTTATCTCCGCATGACACTATTCTTCCATTGGACCGAACCCATCAAAATAGCTCTTTTACTGGGTCTTCCGTTAAGCGATTTCGATGACAGTTAACATATTGCAGGGTCGGGACAATCGCTACAACAACCCGACATCTAGATGGGCCAAGGGTCATAGGAAATAGAATGGACAATAGAAATACAACAACTCCAGTGCAGGTAAGAGCCGTCCAGGAATCAAACGCAAGTCATGAAAATTGAGTTTACGTAACCGAATCGGACCCGGATTTGTATCCGGCCAGTGAAAAATCGAATCGGCACCATGCCTTGAAATTATTCCGGGGACAACAACAACGGGTTCGTCAGCAATCAAAATTATTTTTTTAATACCTCGGCCGGAATGTTTTTGACAGTAGTGATGAGCGATATTTCACCACCGGTGTGTTTATCACTGTGATTGAAAAATCACTTATAGTCACTGCTATTGCTAGCCCGCAATATCGGTGATTGGTGATTTTTCTAGATGTCAATATTTCGCTGTGAATGAAATTTATAAATGGCACCAGCTGATGAGCAAAAATTGCGAGTGGTGATTTTTATGATGTTGGAGACAGAAATTGTGATTTTGAATACTTTTTCACTCTGAATACATGTGTATTGAGTTTTATTCAATTCCGTTGAACAATTGCTTAGAAAAAAGAGTGAGCTGTCAGTTGACAGCTGGCAGAAGTGAAACATCGAAATTATTTTATATAAGTAATAGGTTAAAAAGTAGAGATTATGACAGGAACTAAATATGGTACACAATGAAAGAATACAATATTATGAATTTTTTCCAGAAAATGATTACAGATAGTTTATTCAATAAACATTTATTTTCTTTATATACAAAATTTGATCCAAATATTTGTTTAAAATCACGTCAACTCAATTATTTTCATCAGTGACCAACATTCGAAGTTACCTCTGACGGTATTACTGTGACAATTGGTCGATGATAACCGAGGTATGTTACAAAAGTATTAGACACCACATTATCAAGATATCTAATAAATACAGCATCTATTGTTGTTCCATATCTTGTAGTACATTCTCTCGAATTGTTGTTTATTTCCAACTGAAATTCTTCTTGGAGGAACGATATTAATGGCATATAACCTATATAGATATGACAGTAATATAATGTACGCGCACTGCTCTATATGTACATACATACATATGTATGTACATGCATATGTGCATATGACATACCCACACAAATAATACATAGATAGATAAATAATTGACGAATGCCCCGCGACCTTAGGTCTCTTGTGCCCTCTCCTAATTCACAGGGACTCACTAAGCGCCAATATATTGATGAAGTCCAATAACCTACTGGGTGCTAGTGAGGCGATGTGATCTCTATTAGGAAACATGGATCCTAGGGCCTTTAACCTGCGTCTGCAGACTGCTGTGCAGTTTGTTAGCAGGTGTTCCGGTGTTTCAGGCTCCCTGTCGCAAAACCGGCAGTTGGCGCAAGCTGATAGACCCATGTTAAATAAATGTCTGTTCAGTTTGCAGTGGCCGGTGTAGAATGCGACCAGTAGCCTGAGTTTATTCCTTGGGAGGTTGACTATTGATTTGAACCCTTTTCCGGTTGTACCCCCCAATTAGCAACTTAGCATGTCGCATACCATGCGCTTGTTGCCAATTCCTTTCTCTGTCTACTCTTTCCTTCTTACGGAGCAGTTCCTTTACGGTATGGGGGCCGACCCCGGTGAATGGTTCGGGCCCTACCATATTGGTTGCTGCTGCAGAGCGGGCGAGCTCATCAGCCAGTTCGTTGCCGGCTATTCCTCTATGACCAGGCACCCAAATTAGGTGCACCTGGTTTCGTTCAGCTAGGCTATTTAGCCGTTCTCTACACTCCTGCACTAGTAGCGATTTGTCTCGTAGGAGGAGATTGCTTTTAGTGCCGCTTGACTATCGCTGAGTATGGTTATTCGCTCATTGCGGTAGTTGCGATGGAGATTTATCTCTATACACCGACTTATGGCAAAGACCTCTGCCTGAAAAATGCTCGGAAAGCTACCCATCGGTACGGAGAGTTTGGTGCGTGGACCCGCGATCCCTGCCCCAATTCCCTCCGACGTTTTCGAGCCGTCGCACATTGGGATTTCCGTGGCTGAAATTCAAAAATGGCATGTTGTCTGATTTGAATGAAAATTTCACAGTTTGTTACCAACTATCTATACATTATTTTCCCCAAAGTATTAGGATTCTATCGGCATTAGTTTTTTGTCCAGAGCTGCCCAAAGTTGGTGAATGTAGAAAACATCAAAATTAGCAAAAAATTTACTCAAAAGTCAAATCATTGATACAATAAAACAACTATTGAAATTCAACTTTATTATTATTTTTCATTTATAATATGTATCAAAGAAAAAATTTGCATCAAAATCCATTAAAAAAAAATAATGCATAAAAAATATTGTGGAACATAATTTGGACGTCAAAATTTCAATGTTCTTCAAATTCAAAGTGGTGCATCTTTTTAGCGCTGTCTATCGCTGTCGACATACATACACCGAATTAAAGCCTGAAGTCTCAGCTAAACGATAAAAAAAAATTCAGCTGCCCCAAAGTGCCCCCCTTGAAAAAAACAATGAGATACTCTAAAATGGCAAGTTACCGCCCGAAAGTATGCAATATATATATAACAAGGATTACAGGAACTATAGGATGTATCATTCCAAAAGAATTGGACGCATATCCACTAACGAAGATGTGATGCATCACTTCTTAATGTCTTCGGGACCGTACATAAACATTTTTCGTACTAAAATAAAATTTAAAAAATTAGAATGTCACGAAGATGCAAAAAAGTTGCTAAAAGAGACTTGATAAAAGAGAATTTAGTTTGTATGGGAGGTGGGCGTAAAAGTGGGCGGATATTATTGAAATTTAACACCAACATATATAATGTCATAAAAATGCTATGTACCAAAAATCAGTGCTGTAGGTCAAAAAATAAGTTTCACCTTATATGGGAGGTGGGCGTAAAAAAGGGGCGTGATTTTGATTTTTAAATTTTTTTCTTGATTGGAATCCAAAACAATGATGTACCAAATGTCAATGTCCTGCGACAACTCCTTATATTTTTAGCCGCAGTATGCACTAGCAGAAACCTATGTGCGTCGGTGTACCACTTCAACGTACTTTCCCTCAGCATTAGCTCAAGAGTGGAGTCGTTCCACTCATTTTTATTGCCGAGGGTAACCTTGAACTTCTTCGTGAAGTTAATTGTTTTGGTAATGCTGTCCTTCGGGAGGAGGGCTATTGGAATATTACCACTTATCACCTCTATCCTATGGGACGAGATAACCTTACCTTTGCCACACCCATCTGATGTCATTTGCAGAAGGGAGTGCTTGGCTACTTGACCGATCACCAAATGAAGAGGTGTGAGTTCCATCAGCATCATCTTCCTTAGCTGCCGTAGGGCAAGTACGCATTGCCCCCGTCATGCAGACACAAGCTAGTCGCTGTAGCTTCGATAGTTGGGTTCCTACCGAAGCTTGCGACGCTATTGAGGCCCAGGACACCGCCCCATACGTGATTATCGGTCTCACAATCATGGTGTACAACCACCTTACGATCCTAGGCTTACAGCCTTAGGATTTACCCGCCAGCCGATTGCACACCATTAATGCCTTTGTTGCTTTTATCAGGGTCTGGTTCACATGCTGCTTCCACCGCAAGGTTGAATCCAGCGTAAGACCAAGATATTTGACCCAGCTAGTCATCTCGACCTCTCTACCACCAAGTGTGAGATTCCTGAGACCGGGTAGGGACCTGCGTCTCGTAAACGGAATTACGGTCGTCTTTGAGGGGTTGATACTTAATTCAACTCCACTACACCACCTCTTTGCCACGTTTAGACCTCGTTGTACCAGTTCGCAGAGAGTGTCCTCAACCTCTGGCTATGATTACAACGTCGTCCGCATACCCTTTGCAGCGGATTCCATTGTCCGTTAGCAGTGCTAACAGGTCGTCCACGACTAGGCTCCATAGTAGTGGTGATAGCACACCACCCTGTGGGCAGCCCTTTGTTGTGCCAAGACGAATCCTCGTAAATTCTACTGCGGTCTGAGCAATTCTGGTGCGCAGTACGGCCTCTATCCATCTACGCACCGGTGCTGACACATTCCTTCTCTCCCTGGCTACACTCCTGTGAGATGTATTGTCAAAAACACCTTCGTTGTCCAGGAAGGCGCATAGCATCACTTCCCCACTTTCCAGTGAACTCTCTATTTCCGAAGTTAACTGGTACAGAGCCGTATTGGTCGATCTACAGAATGCTGAGCAGCATGCAGGGGTGCAATCTTCAGCGCCTTCGATCTTATCTCATAGTCTAAGATCTTTTCCATAGTTTTTAGTAGGCAGGAAGTTAGACTAATTGGCCTGAAAGATTTGGCCAGCGAATAGTCCTTCCTTCCTACTTTGGGTATAAAGATCACCTCAGCCGTCCTCCATGACTCAGGGATATACGCCATTGCGAGGCTCTCCCTCAGCAGCCGAACCAGGTGTGGCAGCAGAATCTGCTCACCCTGTTGTAAAAGCGCAGGGAAGATACCATCCACTCCCGGAGACTTAAACTTCTCGAACGAGGCCAATGCCCACTTGATCGAGTGCGCGGTGAATATTTGTTTCGCGATTGCCCAGTCGGAGCGGGATGGCCTGTGTTCAATTACGGGTAGACACTGGTCTTCCGGAATAGTCTCCGGGAAGTGAGCACGCAGAAGCTCTGTGGCTCCGTCTTCCGCGCTGGTCGTAAAAGTCCCGTCGCTCCTTTTAATTGCCAGCACTATGTCAGTCTTGCCTTTGGCCAGCGCCTTGTGCAGTCGAGCTGCTTCTGGTGTGGAGGTGACATTTTCACAGTATCTCCTAAAGCTAGCTTGTTTAGCAGACCTAATCTACTTATTATAAAGAGTGAGGTTGCTCCTATACTCTTCCCAGACCCCTGTACGTTTTGCTCTATTAAATAGACTACGTACTTTTTTCCTGAGGTCTGTAAGCTTCCTTGACCACCAGGGACAGTTGCGCCTGTCTGTGGGCACTTTTAGGGGGCAACTGTGATTGTAAGCGTTAATAATGGACCCGTTCAGCGCAGATAACCTGCTCTCTATTCCCGAGCCCGTAACGCTATTGTCAGTCTGCCACTCCCTACTTAATTCCTCACTGAGCCTCCCCCTGAAGGCGCTCCAGTTTGCCCTCCGAGGGTTGCGTCTAGGGGGGAGTTGTCTTACCCCTACCTTCAGCGCGAACCTTACGATTCTATGGTCTGACAAGGAGGGCTCCGCCGAGACCCTCCAACGTGAGACCCAACCGCTTGCAGCCTCGTTAATGAAGGTGATGTCAAGCACTTCCCTTCTGCTTATCGTTATGAAGGTGGGTTCGCACCCCACATTCTCTATTGCTAAATTGCTACCTACTACATATTCCAATAAAGACTCACCCCTCGAGTTGCAGTCCGAAAAATAATGCATACAACAGTCTACATATGTACATATCTGCGTACACATGTAAATATGTTGCTCGCATAAACTACAAATATTGTTCTACAACGTCACAAGTGTTGAGTGCACATATTTACATACATACATATGTTGCATGTTGACAAATTTACAAACATTATGCGTATGGTCTGTCATATTTGTTTACATGCACACATTATATATGAGCACATGTGCGACCGCTAGATCTTTTAAGATGATGTAAATGTATAAATTTAAAAGTAATTACTTTAAACTTATATTAATTATTTGGGTAATAATACAAACTTTACTCTATTACATAATATATTTTTAATGATTAAATGGATTCATCATGAAATACATATGTATGTAGGTAAATTTTAATATATGTACATACATACATACTTATGTATATACTAAGTACATGCTTTGATACCAAATATATGCCGATCATATATAAATTATATGCCGAGTAAAAAATATACATACATGTATATACATATATGCTACATATAGACTCCGTAAAGACTACTACGTAATATAGATTGTAATATGAAGATTTCTGGAAAGGCAAAGAAGGAAATTGATGATGCGTTGCCAATGCTCTTCATTAAGGACTTACAACCTTTCAGCATTGTCGAGGAGAGCAGATTTGTCCAATTCGCTAAATCCTGAATATGATCTGCCAAGTCGGCATGTAATATCAAGGACGATAATACTGTCATTATATGAAGCGTGTCTCGAAAAATTAAGCTAAAAGTGGCGAATGGTGTTTAATCCGAGTATTGTACATCTTGCTAAACAGTGAGTTGCATAGCACTTACTCTACTTTTTATTAGTGAAAATTTTGAATTTATTATATATTATTGGATTGCTGTCCAATGAGTGAGATACATACTGCCTAAAACTTAACTGAGCAAATACAAAAAGTCTGAACTGAGTTGGGGGTATTTGATAAAATAATATATTGCAGTGTCTGATAACGCAAATAATATAAAGAGTGTCCTGCAAAATGAGCTCAAACTACGCCACTTCGGCTGTTTTGCGCATACATTAACTTTAATTGTTAAAGCAAGTATAAGTGGCCATGACGTTAATACTATTTTACAAAATTAAAAACAAATTGTCGCACATTTCAAAAAAAGCACTTCTACAAATGAAAGATGTATGAGTTTTCAAGGCAATGCTGGTACCGAACATTTAAAACTAATTCAAAGTGTTAATACTCGCTGGAATACTACATTTTATATGATGAACGTTTTATTAAAGTGCAAGAAGCTTTTAACAGTACTGTCGCGCTCATAGATAAAGAATTACCTCGAAATAATCCTGACGAATGGTTGCTGCTAAAGCATTTGCTTACTGTATTAAAACCATTTAAGTACACCAGAAAAGAAATAAGCGGCCAAAAATATTGCACTGGATTAATGGTTATCCCTATTGTAAATGGTCTCAAAAGCGCGTTTACAAGGTAGACAAAAGCCAATACTTATGTATGTAGATCAGAGAGCTGCAACGAGTACGATTAAATCAGAACAAACACTCGTGCCAAAAACACAATCAAATCACTTCAGCTCATCATAGACAACATTGTTGATCAATTCGAATCCCCCCCAGCGTCAACTGATTTGGTGCAACACGAAAAATCTGTTCTTCGGCAATCACGATCGAGTAAACGATATGGCTGGCTTTGGTTCAAATCAAAATTCAAATGTGAAACTATGTGTAAGCTACGAGTAAATCTACGAGTACAGCAAACAACAACAATTTCCTACTGGATTGATTTCAATCATGTGTGGCAAAAACTGCAAAAACATCTGCGCATGTTACAAATTTTCGATTCGTAAACAATGGAAATTCCATCGAGTACGTACGTACATACATATATACATACATTTGTTGTATGTATGTACACGATGGAATTCCCATTATACATTTAACATATGCATATGCATATACATACATACATATGTATTTGAAATAAAGAATATTTTTTTTTTTAGTTTGAAAACATATTTTCATGACTAATATTAATTCAGTATTAATAAATAAATCCAAGCGAATTGAATTTTGTTGAATATACAAATTGTTCTGTTTTAATTAATGGAAAATTAAAGGTATTACATTAAAATTAATTCCTTTTATTTCAGATTATATATTTTTATTTTGGCTTTATTGCAAGTTCGAACTACTAAAGGGGGTATTCCGGTCTAGAAATTAAAAAAAATTGACATTTTTTTTATATTTTCAAAGTTTAACTATTCAAGAATATGTGTACAAGAGGATTTTTCAAAATTCAAATTATTTTCGGAGATACGAGGGCTGCTATATATATTTCTGGCCTAATAATGAAAATAGGAATATTTATCAACGAAAATGGTTTTATTGGTTTTCAAAATATTCTCCATCAAGATTTATACACTTTTGCATGCGCTCAAACCAATTTTCGAAGCACTTTTGTCCACTCCGATTGAGACAGCTCCAAAACATGGTTTTTGAATGCTTTAACAGCATCTTCTGGCGACGAAAATCGTTAACCACGCATTATTTTCTTGATGTGCGGGAATAAAAAGAAGTCATTGGGTGCCAAGTCAGGGCTGTACGGCGGATGACCCGTCAATTCGACGTTTTGGCCGGTCAAAGAGGCGCTGGTTTGAGCCGACGTGTGAGAGCTCGCATTGCCATGGTGCACAATGATTCGTCTTCTTTTGTTCGTTTTTCGAATTTCTCCGAAAACTTCAGGAAAACAAATGGTGGTGTACCACTCAGAATTGACCGTCCTACGTTGTTCAAGCGGAACAGTCGCCACATGACCAATTTTGCCGAAGAAAGAAGCGACCATTTGCTTCGAAGTGCTTCTTCCACGAACAACTTTCATTGGATTTGGCTCGTCTTGGAAGACCCACACGGTCGATTGCTGTTTTGTTTCGGGCTCATACGCATAGATCCATGATTCGTCACCTGTGACGATCTTAGAAACGTCTTTTGAAGCACCGCGATCGTATTTTTTCAGCATTTCTTTACACCAATCCACTCGAGCCTTTTTTTGAGTGATTGTCAAATTGTGCGGGATCCAACGAGAACAAACCTTTTTTACGGCCAGGTGTTCATGCAATATCGAATGTATGCTGGTGGAAGAAATGCATAGGCATGCCTCTATCTGAAGGTATGTTACATAACGGTCTTGCATTATCAGTTCACGTACGCCATCGATGTTTTCTGGCACAACGGCTGTTTTTGGACGACCTTCACGGAATTCGTCTTTGAGCGAGCGTCGGCCACGATTGAATTTGTTGTACCAGTTTTTCACAGTGCTACAGGATGGTGCTTCATAGCCATACAAAGATTTTAGTTCATCGATGCACTCTTGTCGTGATAATCCACGTCGAAAGTTGTGAAAAATTATCGCACGAAAATGTTCACGAGTTAATTCCATTTTTTCTCCGAGATGAATTTTTTTAATTCCCTGTAAATAAAACAATTCACGATTAAAGAACAAAACGTTCTGAGTGATGTTATGCTAAAAAATATCAAACTTTCCAATGGAAATGTCAGATTGCACCTGGCAACACTTAGTGTTGCCTAGGCCAGAAATATATATAGCAGCCTCCGTATAGGCATTTTTCTGACCCGGCATCCAAACTGGTTCGGCCGGAACTAATCGAACAAAAGACTTTACGCGAAACTTTAAACGCGTTTTTCGAAAAACTGATTTTTCCGAACGATACCCACGAATTCTCAGGTTTTACTGGACCGATTTACTTGAAATTTTTATAGTCTTCTTTATAGGATTGTCTATGGTTGGAACTAGCCCCATCCCCAAATTTTTATTTTTATTATTTTTAAAAAATTCGAAATAGTCAGAAAAAGTTGCCCAAAAAACCTTTTTTTCATGCAGTCGTCATTTTGTGAAAAAAAAAATTTTCCCACTTTTCCGTAGTTCTGGCCATTGCGACATTATTCTAGATTTGTAATCTTTTTTTTTGGTTTCAGATAACTAGGAAGGTTGAAATTATGGGTATGGTCACGTGGAAATTTTTAGAGACCCCCCACTTCGTCAGCTCATAATTTATGAAATTTTTTACTTTTTTCAGTTTTTAATTTTTTTCTGCACTCTTCTAAAATTAACAAATAACTAATCAAAAAATGGATATTAAAAATATTAATTGCCTTTTTTTTACGACACTTTAAAAATTACCTGAAATTCATGCTTCTGGACCAGAATACCCCTTTAACATATCTATGTTATTAAAAGTGGCCATGTGTGGTATGTGTGCGATTGCGGTTTACTCGTGTATGGGCTTGGGAGCATACCGATCCATATTCGCGAAAATGTTTGATTTTTACGATCGGTGTGCACACATGTACGCTCTCTCGTGTCGCCGAATAGGAAAGATCGCGGACGAACAATTTTTGCGCTTGTTTGTCGCACATATTCACTGTTCTAAGAACAAACGCAAAATGAATATGTATGTTGTGTATGGCCCCTTTAAGGAAAATAGCGATCGCAATAGCTATAAAAAATCACTGTTATTTAAAAATCGCAATCGCTTCACTGAAACTAAAAAATAGCTACTTCGCTTATCACTAGTTGACAGCATCAACGTCTTTTTATCGGGGATCCGACTGAACTACAGAATTATGCATCTGGAAAAGGCAGATCAGTGACCTTAAAACAAAAACAAACAAGGCTATATCGGGCTTGTCTTCTAGTAAGTTTCTTCTTCTTCTTAATTGGCGTAGACACCGCTTACGCGATTATAGCCGAGTTAACAACAGCGCGCCAGTCGTTTCTTCTTTTCGCTACGTAGCGCCAATTGGATATTCCAAGCGAAGCCTGGTCCTTCTCCACTTGGTCCTTCCAACGGAGTGGAGGTCTTCCTCTTCCTCTGCTTCCCCCGGCGGGTACTGCGTCGAATACTTTCAGAGCTGGAGTGTTTTCATCCATTCGGACAACATGACCTAGCCAGCGTAGCCGCTGTCTTTTAATTCGCTGAACTATGTCAATGTCGTCGTATATCTCGTACAGCTCATCGTTCCATCGAATGCGATATTCGCCGTGGCTAATGCGCAAAGGACCCTAAATCTTCCGCAGAACTTTTCTCTCGAAAACACGTAACGTCGACTCATCGGTTGTTGTCATCGCCCAAGCCTCTGCACCATACAGCAGGACGGGAATTATGAGCGACTTATAGAGTTTAGCTTTTGTTCGTCGAGAGAGGACTTTACTTTTCAATTTCCTACTCAGTCCGAATTAGCAAGCCACACTGATAAGGTCCAATCAGTTTGTTGACGGTGGGCTTTAATCTTTCACACAATACGCTCGATAGAACCTTATATGCGATGTTGAGGAGGCTAATCCCACGGTAGTTGGCGCAGATTGTGGGGTCTCCTTTTTTATGGATTGGGCATAGCACACTTAAATTCCAATCTTTGGGCATGCTTTCGTCCGACCATATTTTACAAAGAAGCTGATGCATGCTCCCTATTAGTTCTTCGCCGCCGTGTTTGAATAGCTCGGCCGGTAGTCCGTCGGCCCCTGCCGCTTTGTTGTTCTTGAGGCGGGCAATTGCTATTCGAACTTCTTCATGGTCGGGTAATGGAACGTCTGCTCCATCGTCATCGATTGGGGAATCGGTTTCTCCTTCTCCTGGTGTTGTACGTTCACTGCCATTCAGCAGGCTGGAGAAGTGTTCCCTCCATAATTTAACTATGCTCTGGACATCAGTGACTAGATCATCTTTGGGGGTTCTACAAGAGTATGCTCCGGTCTTGAAACCTTCTGTAAGCCGCCGCATTTTTTCGTAGAATTTTCGGGCATTACCCCTGTCGGCCAGCTTATCAAGCTCTTCGTACTCACGCATTTCGGCCTCTTTCTTCTTCTGTCTGCAAATGCGTCTCGCTTCCTCTTCAACTCTCGGTATCTATCCCATCCCGCACGTGTAGTGGTCGATCGTAACGTTGCGAGGTAGGCAGCCTGTTTTTTTCCGCTGCGACACGGCACTCCTCGTCGTACCAGCTGTTTTTTTGCTCTTTCCGAAAACCAATGGTTTCGGGTGCAGCTGTACGTAAGGAATTTGAAATGCCATCCCACAGTTCCCTTATACCGAGTTGTTGACTAGTGCTCTCAGAGAGCAGGAGTGCAAGCCGAGTAGAAAATCGTTCGGCTGTCTGTAAGTAAGTCTAGTAAGTTTACCATATAAAAAAACCATGGTTCTAAAGCAATTTTGTTTCATTCGTATGGATCATAAGAAGCTCAAAGTTTGGGTGTAAACGAATACGTAATACTTTTGAAAAATGCCTTAGAAATATTATCGGTTGTTGGCAAAATTTAATATTAAAAAATATTGCGAGAGAATTCAGCATTCATTATTCGTGGCGGGGTTATAATCAGATTTAGCCATTTTCGCAATGTCGGTAGATGTTTAACCGAATTTGCTTTAGTGGTTTAGGAGATATATATAAACCTAGTAGAGGGTGGGTCCACGTCCATTTTTCTAATATTTTTAGTCCAAACATGTCCTTTGCTAATGAAATCCCTTGTAACAAATTACAGTTTTATAACTTAATTTAGTGCTTAGTTTTGGCATTTTGTAGGTTTTCGATTAAAGGCGTTTTGTGGGTGCGGCAGTGGTCCAAATGCACTCATATACGAAGTCGTCCCCATTTTTGCGCCAAGGAACACAGCTTGCACCAACAGACGGACGGAGAGATACCTACACGAATTTACAGTAAGCAAAATTCATATTCGTACGCCAATATATTAAATCGTACGTAAGGGTTCCCTTGATGAAATGCTGAATAAAAATAACATAACAGCTTGACACGACTCACGCGTGTTCTGTCAAACTAGGCTTTCATAGATATAAAAATATAATTATACAAAATTGAACAAATAAATATCCCATCAAAAATGTGGTTTATTTCCTTTCTTAAACCCTTGCCAAACGCATATTTTTTCTGTTACTATGTATTTACTACAGTCCACCAAATAAGTATAGTGCACAAACTAAAAAAGGGAATTTATCGAAATACACATGCGTTTTTTGAAAATTAACGCTTGTAAGCAATTCCGACCTATTTGTTCATTGTTGACCAGTACTTATTTGTGGCACTGGTACTTTTGTAGTACCGTTACTTTCTGTTTAGTTTGCGCACTTGTACATTCAGAGCGAAATAATTATAGCGTACAATAATGAAAAGTATTCCGTATTGGCAAGACGTTAAATTTATTCTGTATTTTTAAGGATTTTTAAAGTGAGTTTGCTTTAAATAAACTATTAAAAAACATTTATCCATCCTAACGAGCTTAATTTAGTAACTAATTTAGAAATGCCTCGCGGAACCCATTTATCGCTTGTTGAGCGTACTAAAATTCAAACGATGCCGAAACAATATGTTCCTTTTTAAAAAATCCCGAAATTTATAGTACAACGAAAAGAAGTGGACGTCCTCCAATGGTTGATGAACGGTCGAAACGGCAAATAAAGCGTTTGGCAGTCCGTAAAAACCTTTCCCCAACAAAAATTAGGCTTCAACTAAATCTTGAAGTGTCCACCCGTCGAGTTCAGCAGATTTTAAAACAGAATATTAACATCCAGTATGCCAAACGTGCGCCCCAGCCTAAGTTGCTACCTCGGCACAAAACTGCAAGGATGCAATATGCCCAAAGGCATTCATTGTGGAACGACGAGTGGAAAAAGTGGTTTTTAGTGATGAGAAAAAATTTAATTTAGATGGCCCTGACGGCAATGATAAATATTGGAGAGATATTCGACGACCAATAGAAACAAGGCATTCCAGAAATTTCCAGGGAGGATCTCTAATGGTATGGGGGGCTTTCGGATACAATGGTGCAACCCCAATTTGTTTTTTAACACATAAAATGAATGCTATGAGTTATATTGAACTAATAGACAACGTCTTAATAGAGTTTTCGGAACGATTTTGTGAGGAGCCATGGATTTTTCAGCAAGATAACGCCGCGATATACAATGCAGCTGCAACAAAACGTTTCTTTATGGACAGAAATGTAGCATTATTGTACTGGCCCGCCATAAGTCCCGAATTAAATCCCATGGCAAATCTCTGAGGAATACTTTCGCAGCAAGTTTATTCCGGTCGGTCGACAATTTGATACTGTTAGAGACCTAAGGAAGTGCATTGAAGCCGAATGGAAGAAAATACCGACTTCCACCCTTCGCTCTCTAATTGAATCCATGCCGAGGCACATAAACACCGTTATTTTGGCTAACGGTAACCATATAAGTTATTAATATTTCGAATAAGTTTGATTTAATTTTTCGTTCCAAGTGAATTGAATTTTTGAATTATTTTATTTATAAGTAGTAATTTTTGTTTTTAAATATTGTGAAAATACTACTCGAGGTTCATTCCATTGATAAATAACATAAAACTAATCATATGAAATTTAAAGGTGAATGTAAGAGATTTTTAGCTTGTACGCTATACTTATTTCGTGGACTCTACGAGTATATTCGTTTCAAATGATATTATTTTTGGTAAATTACAATAACGCCAACAGGAATTCCAAATAGTCATTCTGACATCGTTTGAAAACGAAAACGGAATAGCGTCGATTATAATTTTTTAATTAAGTTTTCAAAACAGACCACAAGTTCTCAAGTGGCTTTTGTCCGGGCTTTGAGGTGGCGTGTTCAAGTAATTTGGGCAGTTATATGATATCCAAAAACAATAGCGCCTATTTTAAACATCTGTTTTGACTTCTAATTTTTAAATTGAATCTTCCACTCCTTTTATACATTGTATTAATATATTGAACAATGGAATAATTTCGTTGCAGTCTTACACATTTCTCATTTTTCGTTAAATTACTTGGTTTCCTCCCCATTTTTAAAACTTCTAACTTCTTTCACGCGAGAAGTAGCACAATTGATAAAATAGAGCAAATTCGATCATGTATGTGTATTTGTTTATATTTTTTTCACTTGCTTTCTTTCTTAGTACATCATTTTTTTCTGCTGGGTATAAATTGGTACTGCACTCTTTCGGTAGTTTTTGGTGTTTTTATATTCTTGTAACATGTTGCTACAGAGTATAATAGTTTTGTTCACCTAACGGATGTGTGCATCACCTAAACTAATCGAGTTAGATATAGGGTAATATATGTATATTTCTAGGCATTACCATTACCACGACCCCCAAAAACTGACGATAAGCGAAGACCTATATAGTCCCATAACTAAGCACCAGAATAAGATAAGGAACTGTAATTTGGCACAGGGGTTTCAGTTGGTTTAATGTAAATATCTCCTAAACAACTTAAGCTACGAAAATAAATTCAACTTTCAAGGTCAGCATTTTCTTTGTGTGTACTTTCCCGTAATACCTATTCAAGCCAATACCCGGCGTGACTGAGATACTTTTGCGTAATACTTCTTTTTGTGTTGGCCATCGGCAGCCCTCTAAAAAAAATAACCCTGGTCCAGCCAATACCCAGGTTAACCTAAGTATTTTACTACGTAATATTATTATATGTATATTACTTATTTCTTTATTAAACTCAAATAAGAAAAAATCCATATGCTTGGAATGGCATTCTTATTTTGCTAATAGTGATTGGTGCAGTCGCATAGTGCTATCAAACACATTGTGTTGTCGTTGTTGTTATAACGGTTATCAATCCCCGTTAGGATGGAAAGGGTTATTTGTGTTGTCGTCGACGTCATCTAACGGGAGGCCCAGGAAACGTGCTGTTTCGATGGGGTCGGACCAAGAGGAAAAGGGTGTTAGATGGGTGGGGTTGGTAGGGCATGCAAAAAGGTGGTCAGTGTCATGCGGAGACTCGTTGCATGCAGGACTTACATTGGGTATGTCAGGGTCTATTCTAGATAAGTAGCGGTTTAACCTGCTAAAATATCCAGAACGAAGTTGCGCTAAAGTCACTCGCCTTTCCCGCGGCAATTCGAGCCCTTCGTCTGCGATGTTCGTCCGGTTCGTAAAAATGTCAATATCGTGCAATCATCTGCGTACGAGGTTATGGAAACCCCCTCTGGTGGCTGCTGGAGTTTCGAGATGTAGAAGTTAAACGGTAACGGGGAGAGGACACAACCCTGCGGAATCCCCTGTTTAATTCTTTTCAGTTTACATGTTTTTCCTCGAAATAGTACGGATGATTGACGACCGTTCAGGTAATTCATGGTCCACCTCTTCAGTCCTGGAGGAAGCGTAGTTTTCTCATTGTCCTGCAGTAGCGTTGTGTGGTTGACTGTGTCAAAAGCTTTTGACAAGTCCAACGTTACGAGGATCGTTCTCTCACAGGGTGGTTTCTGGTTGAGGCCCCGAACTATCTGAGCGTTTATGACGCTAAGTGCTCTGCACTTTTCGGAATCCATGCTGGTGGCTGGCCAGGTGGTGAGTGAAAGTCGGGAGTAGCAAGGCCTCAAGTTGTTTCACGACTGGGGAGAGGAGAGTTATCGGACGATAAGATTTTCCTTTGTTGGCGTTTTTCCAAGGTTTCAGTAGTGGGACCACTCTTCCGACTTTCCACACATCGGGTATTTGAAGAGTGGTAAGCGACAGGTACAGGACCTAGGTGAGATAACTTACTCCCGCCGAGCCTAGATGCTTTAACATTAGCATGTTAATTCCATCAGGGCCAATGGATTTGAAGGAATTTGATTTGTTGATGACATTCTGAACTTCCTCATCGGTGAAAGTAAGTGGCGCGCAGTCGTTTGGCATTTCGCGCAGCCGTCAGTTAACAAATCGTTTGGCTTTGTCTAACGAAGGGTGCAGTGTAAACTGCCAGCTAAAATAGCTCGCGCACTTCTTCGGGTCCGAAGAGGCATGACCATTGAATTGAATTGTTATACTATTTAGCAGACTACCACTAGCAATGTTAATATCGGGCGAGCTATTACAGGTGCCCATAACTTTGGTGAGGGCTTCGTCATTCATTGTGCAGAATGTCGAATCGTCAATCTATTCCGCCAGCTCCATCCCCCTACGATCATTTGACAGGCAGGAATTCCAAAGATCGTGGTGCGCGTTAAAGTCTCCTAGTACCAAACGGTTTTCACCACGAAGTAGCGCGCTTATATTCGGGTGACATCTTGTAAAGCAACATGTAACTGGGGGGATGTATATATTAAATATTTCGAGCTCGACATCGCCTGACCGGAGAGCTGTACTCTGACATTCTAGGGTAGTATGAAGCTCAAGTTACCTATGTTGCCTGTTTGAGTTCCTGAAGACTGTGGAGGTCCTCTGTGGGCCACTCGGGGTGAGTGGTGGCGCAGCGCGCGAACTATGTGCAGATTGCACAGCCGTTGAGGCTAGTGTCGCAGTATTGCGGAAGCAACATGGGGCCACGTAACTCGTGGTCCACTCACTGTGAGTCTTAAGCACTGAGCAGGTCTTAAGATGGCTCCATTCATTGCATCTATTACACCTGATCGAGGTGGAGTTTGGATGGAGCCTTTTTGCGCAAACGCAGCAGAAAAATTCCTCCGGGCCCAGGTTGGACTCAATGTCAGCACGAGTCAGGAGGATACGGAGCAACCCTGCCGCTGCATTGCTCCAATGACGACAAACACAAATTAACACTTACCGATTAAAACGGGGTTAGATCGCCGAAATAACAGCCCTTGGTCGGATAAAATCCGAGTAAATTCCGGTGCGTAGAACCGGCTGTCGTGGGAATTGAATCACATTGTGTCATACCATATAGTGATCGAAAGGTGAGATTTTAAACTTCATTTAACCTAAAAAAGTTCGGGGAAGTTAAAAAGTTACAGCTGTTCTAATGAGTGAAAAATAATGAAGAAATTCACTATATTTTTTAAAAAATTAAAAAAAAGGGAAGAATGATTTACACTGATGGATTAATGTCTCTAGCGGAAAAATGGCAAAAAGTGGTCGACCAAAATTTAACTATTTTGTTCAATATTGGACATAATAAATATAAAAAAAAGTTGGAGTTTGATTAGAAATACGAAGAGTTTTTCGACTACGCAATAAGTATATTGCTAAATTAAAAAGATGATTTTTAACGAAAAAGAGGAATTTCAGATATTATTACCATATGGGTACGCTCCATTTTCGGCAATTTTTTGCAGATAAATGATGTCCACTACGAGTGTCAAAAGAAATTTTGAAAAGATAGAATTGTGAATTTGTTTAAGGGAGAAGATAAGGTTTCAAGGTACATTTTTTTGCGAATTTATTATTTTTATTCGGACCTTTTATACAGTATTGACTTTTTTAGTTCATAAACTTTAGACGCGTTTTTCTCAAAACTACTTTTTCAAAATCCGTGCTCCTCAACGTTTACTACACTTTTTTAACATAAAGGGTGTTGCCATCCACAAAAGGGCGAAGTTTTTAGTAGAAAATAACAGTTTACAGTCGGCAAAAATTTTTAAATGAAAAAAAATTATCATAGATCGTTGGGAAGAAGATTTGATTATCATTTGACTAGTTTTTCTTGGTTTTTTATTTTCGAATAATTTAGAGCCAATTATGGTGAACATCGCAAATTGTTTTTTTTCCAAGATGTTCTGGGAGAAGCTCTCTTTTTTTTACCTTGAAACCCTAACTCATCGCTTAAATGTTTTCAATATTTAACGAATTTAAACTGAAAATGCGCACATTTTTGTGTTAAATGTAAATAAATTGCTTGTTGAAATGTTGGAATTTATAACTTAAAAGGCGAATATCTTGTAAAATAAGCATTTGCAGTACCTATAACCCTATATACTTTAAATCAAAACTTTACTTCCTCTTTCCAACGGCTATACATTTATAAGCGACACTCGAGCTTTATTTATTTATGTATATTATTTAGGAGGAGCAATGGCTACAATAAAAATACATATGTACATACATAAAAATACAAACAAATGATAAAACAAATTACACATTTAATATCTGCTATTTTATGTATAAATGAGTTCTATACAGAATAAAATTACATAGTGCATGAATTTTTCTTTGCTTTCGGCTCCGACGCATTTGATTCCAGATTGTTTTTGTTTTGTTGACACAACTTGCGAAAATGTCCTTTCTTTCCACATTAACATGTGCGATCCTGGGCTGGCCATTTGCAATTGCTTCGCAAATATCAATAACACTATCAAGTGTTTAATTTCGTCCATCCAACAACTTCAACTGAAGTTTCCTATCAAACACCGCTGTAAAAATCCGATCACGCAGCATTCGACTTTCATACCTCATCGTAGCTCCGTTAAAAAATAATTGAACGTTTGACGTTCTTTTTGCCAAAACATCATTCAATGATCGCTGACTTTGAACTTCATTCACGACCTGTGGCGGCAACGTCTTCAGCTGCTGGTACCGTTCGCTCAACGGTAATTGTGCCCAATAACGCTTTTTCCGATCCTTCGTTTGGAAACAACGTGTTATAAATGTTGGCATCTTTTGTTGGTACCGACTCAGCATTTTTTTTTTGTAATCATATGCACCAGAAAATCACGTTTTCAATTTTTCTCTACTCTCTTCGTGTATTATTCATTTTGATTTGTTTCGTAAGTAATTCGATGAACGCGATATAATCGAATTTTGGGTCGGCTTTGGAATACCGTCCCAGGATTTTGGAAACAAAATGTTTATGGTCGGATAGAGGAGGTTATCCAGATCAAGAATATATATGTATATGTAGTTATAGCCGCAGGAAACCAATAGTTTTCGAGATATTTGCCTTTAAAGTTCAAAATAGGAAAACTTTAGTATACCATCACAGGATTTCGGGAATAAAATGATCAAGAATATATATAGTTATAGCCGCAGGAAACTTATAGTTTTCGAGATATTTGCGTTTAAAGTTGAAAATTACCGATATTTGCAATAAGTATTTTTTCGATTTAAAACTAATTTTACATTTATATTTTTCATTTTTATGTTCACTTCACACTTCGCTAATTCGTTTGTACACATTTTTTTTTACATTATATGTTGCAAAAACAGTAATATTTTAATATTAAACTTATTGTGCAAATCTATTTATTTAACAACAACTAAAGGGTTACAGTCTGTCAAATAATCAGTGTTACCTTATATCATCATTTGTAAATGAACCAAAAGAAATAAAGAAAATAGATTATACCAAAAAAAAAAAAGGATTTTTGCAGTTGTATATACATATATATATATATATATTTTTATTACCCGCCAGCCAATGGGGTGTGTCAATTTTTTTCGTGTAAAAACTACTTTTTGCATTGGTGGCCTTCGGGCACGCTTCAAAAAAATAACCCTGAGTAGGGGAAGTGCCCATTCACAGTCCTTTACAATAAAAACATCACGGCCACCGGTGGTGAATAAGGGTGGGGAGAGGTCAAAACGGGTTGCGTAAAACGAAAATGCTATAATAATTATTTATGTATATATTATAGTACTACCTTTATGAATACTATTTTCAATTTAGGTTATAGAATGAAGTTTAATGCTGTTATCAAAAAATTTAATTATATCTATATATTTTTAAGCGTTTTAGTTAACTTATTCATGGACGAATTGGAAATTATATTTGATAATGAGTGGACCAAAAGAAACAACTGTTGTGGAAAAAATTTTGTATTACATATCATAACAATTCTTTTGAACAATAAAACAAAATTTTTCATTGTAAGATAAATCAAGAGATAATATAATACCCATGTTTCCTATACTTTAATTATAAATTTGTTTAATCACAAACTACATACACGTTCTACATGTGTAAGTATGTTAGAATTTAGCTATACGCCGGCGATCAGGAGTTCTACCCGTTCCCAAATGGAGTATTTGTGTAGGAATGTGAGTATGATTTTGTTTGCCCTGGGCGATTTAGTCAGTTTAGCGATGAAAATATATGCATACTTTATGAACAACCCTTTACATGAAAAATTACTACATTACTTTTTAGTTCTAAACTAAGTTTTAACATTAATAGGCTTCTTAAAGAGATAAGTTTTTGAATTTGCAATATCTTTATACTATAAATACAGTAAATATATTTCTTTCATAAAAGGTAGTTTAAATTAGCTTACGCAACACTATTTCGCCATGCTCAATAGCAATACTAACAAGATATATTAGATATTTTAAGTGTATCCCCATACGTTTAGGTAATTTATGCAGCTTGCAGATTAAATTAATTAAATAAAAACAAACAAATTGTCTTGAAAAAATGTAAATTTAGCTGTGAATAAGTATATTCTGGACCCCACTATTTGGCACAGTTTTCTGTGGTGAACATTTTTTAACTTACCACAGTTAAAAAGAGGCATGAATAAAAAACTTAAGAACTCATATACATATATTAAAGTTTTATATATAACCAATATTTTGGGGACAACTTTTCCATAAATTAAAAGAAAATAACACAATGCAACCATTTTCCGGTAAAAGTCGGCCATTTTGGATTCCAATAGAAACTCAACCCCGGACTCCCCTTGACGTTTCTACATGGGCACCTCCCAGCTGTGTCCTTGTTTACATAACATCAGCTGATACTTTCCCTACTCCTCCTTTATGGTGCACCGGGGTTTGTCAAGTTTTTTTCGCGTTAAATTCCATTTTGTTAATCTGGAGAACCTCCTTTAACCGACCATACCTATTCTATTTCCGAAATCCTGGGACGGTATTCTAAAGCCGACACGTTCAAAATTACCACTATTTGAATTACGTATTTTTTTGATTTAAAATTGATTTTACACTTATTTTTTTATATTTATGTGCACTAACACTTCACTGATTCGTTTGTACACATTTTTTTACATTATATAGTGCAAAAATAGTTTTATATCAATATTAAACTTATTGTTCAAATCGTGTATTAAATTTAACAAAATCAACGGTTCAAACGATACTAAATTACTACAAAAATATGAATAGTCTTGAAAATAAACCGTGCAGTGGTCGCACAAAGAAGCTGAGTCGCAGAGATGTATCGTTCATTTTGAAAGAAGTGGATCAAAATCCGAAAGTGACAGCCACTAAGTTGGCCGCAGAGATAGCAACTAGGGCGAATTCAAGTGTGCATCCACGACCAGTTCAAAGAGCCTTGAATAAGGGGTTTCACAGCAGAACTCCGCGCAAGAAACCGTATATAAGTGAAACAAATCGCAAACTTCGAATGGAATTCGCGCAAAAGTATTTAGACACAAGAGAATTGATTTCTGGAAACAAATATTATTTACCGATGAGTCAAAATACAATTTATTTGGAAGTGACGGTAGAGCCAAAATTTGGAGAAAACCAAATACCGCAATGAACCCGAAACACTTAGTTCCTACAGTGAAGCATGGCGTTGGGAGAGTAATAGTTTGGGGCAGTGTCGCTACACCTGGAGTTGGAAATTTGGTGTTTGTGGAGGGTAACATGAATCGCTTTCAATATAAATCAATTTTGGAACAAAACTTAAATGTATCGGTTGATAAACTATGTCTTGGTGAGAGTTTGATCTTAAAACAGGCTGGCGATCCAAAACATACCTCCCATATCGTGAAGGACTGCTTGCTTTACTACGCTCCACGACAACTGAAATCACCTCCTTAAAGCCCAGACTTGAATATTATTAAACACGTTCTGGAGCTTTTGGAGCGGAAGATACGGAAACATGACATTAATAGTGCTCTAGTCTAAAAGCGAAGCTGCAACAGGAATGGCAACAAATAACGGCTCTTGAAATCGAATATTTAGTCGTTTCGTTTAATGCCCCGACGTTTGCAAGCAGTTATAGATGCTAGTGGAGGGTTAACAAAACATTAAACGACGACTTATTTTAACTTTTAGTGCCTTATCAAAGTAATGGGTTGTCAAAAAAGTCTTGCAGTATTTTCGCTAGTTGGCACTGAAAGCGCGTAGTTCTAGTTTTATCGTCGCATCGGGTCATGCTATACCTTTTTGGAAAGCTCATTTCACGCGCTAACACGTGTTTGATTGATTGTCGTTTCTTTTGAGTCGTTATAGCATCGCATACATGGAGCAAAATAAAGAGAAAATACGGCATATTTTACAGTACTACTACGATAAAGGCAAAAATACATCTCAAGCCGCCAATAAAATTTGTGCAGTTTATGGACCCGATACAGTTTCCATTTCCACCGCACAACGATGGTTTCAACGTTTTCGTTCTGGTGTAGAGGTGGTCGAAGATGCGCCACGCTCCGGAATGCCTGTCGTCGAAAATTGCGATAAAATAGTTGAATTGGTCGAAAGAGACCGGCATAGTAGCAGCCGTAGCATCGGTCAAGAGCTGGGCATGAGTCATCAAAAATTCATTTCAATTTCAATAAAAATACCGCAAGACTTTTTTGACAACCTAATATTTCCTTTTGATTTTCAAATAGACTTTTGCCATTGAATTTTTTGCGTTTTATGTTATTAACTTGTGAAGTTTTTAATAGGGGAAACTTTAGTATACCATCCCACGATTTCAGGGTTAAAAGTGGTATGGTTGGATAGGACTTATGCTCCAGATTAAGAAAATAGTTTTAGTTTTCGAGATATTTGCATTTTAAGTTGAAAATTTCGCTAATTTCAATTTGCAATTTCTCCATTTATAGTAACTTTTTCTTTCATATAACTTTTTCACTGCTATATTTCAACTTATTTATTTTATATTTATTATTTAGATATTTGCTTAGGTAAAGGTTCAGGAGAGCGGCTTTTCGGAAAACGTGCACCAATTTTCACGGGAAATGTCTTAAAATTCGTGTTTTCAATTCCAATTTACGAATATATATGGCGCATCTCTTTTTATGTTTTTTTGTAGTAAAAACAAAAAGAAAAATTATGATTTTGCACGATATTTAAGCTATAAATGGCATCACTGTTCGAAATTCAATTGAGTACTAGTGATACAAGCAGCGATCGGTTTCGAAATATCGATACTCTCGATATTCGAGACTAAACAAGAATTGATAAAAATGAGAGACACATAATAAAAAATAATAATAATTGGAAAAATAAAAAGAAATTAAAATATCGATATTCTCAATATTCGAGTCTGAACGAGAATTGGTAAAAATGAGAAATACATAATAGGAAAATAATAATAATTGGAAAAATAAGAAGAAATTAAAATATCGATACTCTCTATATTCGGGTCTGAAAGAGAATTGGTAAAAATGAGAAATACATAATAGGAAAATAATAATAATTGGAAAAATAAGAAGAAATTAAAATATCGATATTCTCAATATTCGGGTCTGAAAGAGAATTGGTAAAAATGAGAAACACATAATAGGAAAATAATAACACTGTGATAGCTTTTTTCAAAACAAAAAAAAGACAAGACCAAATTCAACGGTTTCCCCCTATTTCGGGTCCTACGAATCGAACTGCATCATTACTTTTTTGAGTTACAATCATGGTTTCATATAAAAATTTTTGTTGAAGTTTTTCATCAAAGTGGCCCATTGTAAGAGAAAGGCACATTTTTCTTCGGTCTCTAACTTTTTTAATGTTGACTTTTTGGTAAACTTTCTTTGGCAAAGCTTCTCAGAATAAGTCCGTCTTTAAGTTCTTAGATGACTGTAAGCCCCAAAATCAATGTGTTTTGTAACCTTATCGCCTTGCTTACTGGTTTGCAGATAGGACACATAAAAAATATGTGCTTCATTTTTCATTGGGACACAAGGTACCGGGGAAACCAATATAGAATGCGTGATTGGAAGCTTCGCACAGAATTTCATTTAAATGTGGCAAATGTTATCCATATTTCGCTGATACCAGCTAATAACATTTTGCTACCACCACTGCACATAAAATTGGGAATTGTCAAAAATTTCATAAAAGCAATAAATCGAGATGCCGAAGCTTTTAAATGTTTGACAGAAATATTTCCAAGACTAAGTGTTGCGAAAATAAAAGAAGGTATTTTAACTCTTTTAATAGAACGAATGTTATGTTGATGCATTATTTTCAGGTGTTCTCAATGGCCCCGATATAAGAAAACTTATGAAGAACGCAAAATTCGGAGAACTTCTAAGGCCAAATGAAAAAATTGCCTGGAACTCCGTTATGACCGTTATAAACCATTGCATAGGAGTGTACCGGTCTGAAGATTGGAAAAAATATGTGGATGACATGGTAGACGCTTTTGAAGAAATAGGTGTGAATATGTCCTTAAAAATTCATTTCCTTCACCATCACAGGGACCATTTTGAGCAGCAACTTCCGACTGAATCCGATGAGCATGGAGCAAGATTTCACCAAGTCGCCGCCCCCCCTTGAGCATTGGTACAACGGCAAAAAGCTTGACTCGTTGCTTGCTGATTTGTGTTGGACATTGATAGATGAGCCTTATTAAATTTAATTTAAATATTGTGTACAAATTTATGATACTTATTGATAACACTTATAAGATACAAAAAAAATAAAACAGCACACAAACATAGTTAGTGTAGCTTTTTTAAAAAATACAAATTTTGTTAAGTTTTTTTCTAATGGTTAGTTTGCTCAGAACTTTGTCTTTGCTTAAGTTTCTTACTATTACAAGATGTCACTTATTGTATAAGTATCAAAGGGTAAATTAAAATATTAACCAAACGTGAGAGAAAAAACATTAAAAAAAATGGATTAAATTTCAGTTTTTTCGACATATTGGCTATAAGGACACAAAAAACATTGATTTTGGGGTTTACAGTCATCTAAGCACTTAAAGACGGACTTATTCTGAGAAGCTTTGCCAAAGAAAGTTTACCAAAAAAGTCAACATTAAAAAAGTTAGAGACCGAAGAAAAATGAGCCTTTCTCTTACAATGGGCCACTTTGATGAAAAACTTCAACAAAAATTTTTGTATGAAATCATGATTGTAACTCAAAAAAGTAATGATGCAGTTCGATTCGGAGGACCCGAAATAGGGGGAAACCGTCGAATTTGGTCTTGTCTTTTTTTTTGACTATCACAGTGTAATAATTGGAAAAATAAGAAGAAATTAAAATATCGATATTCTCAATATTCGGGTCTGAAAGAGAATTGGTAAAAATGAGAAATACATAATAAGAAAATAATAATAATTGGAAAAATAAGAAGAAATTAAAATAGCGATATTCTCAATATTCGGGTCTGAAAGAGAATTGGTAAAAATGAGAAATACATAATAGGAAAATAATAATTGGAAAAATAAGAAGAAATTAAAATATCGATAATCTCAATATTCGGGTCTGAAGGAGAATTGGTAAAACTGAGAAATACATAATAGGAAAATAATAATAATTGGAAAAATAAGAAGAAATTTAAATATCGATATTCTCAATATTCGGGTCTGAAAGAGAATTGGTAAAAATGAGAAATACATAATAGAAAAATTTATAATTCATTATTATTGCAGAAAGAAGAAGAAGTTGGACACAGAAGAATTATGAACGCCGGGGTGTTGGACCGACCAGGGTTATTTTTTTTCGAGCGCTCGAACTATACATTTTTCTATTATGTATTTCTCATTTTTATCAATTCTCGTTCATATTTCAAAAATATGTTCAGAGTTCTTTCGCGTAGAATTCCTTTCTGTACTGGCGGCCTTCGGCCGCGCTTAAAAAAAATAACCCAGGTCGATCCAACACCGGGGTGTTCAGAGTTCCTTCGCGTAGAATTTCTTTCTGTACTGGCGGCCTTCGGCCGCGCTTAAAAAAAAATAACACAGGTCGATCCAACACCGGAGTGTTCAGAGTTCCTTCGCGTAGAACTCCTTTCTCCACTGAATACCCCGGTGTTGGATCGACGATGAAGGATTCCACAGAATTCGATCAACTAGAATAATTTTTTAAAGCTTGGATAAAAAGTTGTAATACCGTGAAGGGTATAACTCCCTTTTTAACACTTCATTTTCTTTAACGGGAATAATTCTAGCAACAATTGTACTGTTAATTTTCAAACTAAGTACTGTTTCTTTTTTTTGTTTCGCTTTTACTTTTAAATTTGGTGAAGCAATTAGCAAGTGTGGTTAATGATTTATAAATATTTTCATTTCTTTAAATTGGTTTTTTATTAAAAAAAAAAATAATAAATTTTTCAATTTTTAATAAAGTATTCTGTAGATTTCGATGAACCTTCCACCAGCCGCGGTGTACGTCGAAGTGTTCTTACCGTTGCAGAATCAAGAAGAATGTGGAATATAACAAAAGTTGTTCAGACGTTTAGCACTAGGGAGCAATGCATTGCCTTTGCGGAACAAGAGGGCTTAATTTTAAGCAATAAATTGTGCCGCAAGCACAAAACACCCATGATCCCCACTCTATCTGGGAATAATACGGTGGGATCTTTTAGATGCCGTAGAGGTAGTTGCCGTTCGCTGGCTGCAATATCGAGGGCTAAAGGTACTTGGTTTGAAAATGCGAAAATACCATTGTCTCAGATATTTTATCTGATGTTCGCATACGCTTCTCATTGGTGTCAGACTGAAGTAAGAAAAAACAGCTTTATAGCTATTTTGTCAACAGCCACCATATGCGATTGGTACAGCTATTGTCGAGAAGCCGTTGTGTTGTAAAAAATAGATCAGGAAGAGGCTGTGGGGAAAATTGGTGGTCCCGGAAAAATAGTACAAATTGATGAAAGCAAGTTTGGAAAACGAAAATACAATAAAGATAACAACTCTTATATATGTATATAAAATTTTACGTATTAACTTATTTTCTCATATTTCAGGTAGAAGAGTTGAAGGTCACTGGGTACTGGGCATGGTAGAGGATGGGAGCGAGGACTTGAGATTGGCAGTGTCCCGACAACATTAGATCCGCTGAGGTGCTCATACCTATTATCAAGAAGCACGTGGCGGAAGGGTCAATTATATGTACCGACTTTTGGAGGGCACATAATTGCCTTTCCGATCATGGGTATGAGCACCGAAGGGTCAATCATAGTGATCCGGATAATCCCTTTATCGCCCCAGACGGGACACACACTCAAAGGATTGAGTTACAGTGGCGTGTCATAAAAAGATTCTTTTTAAAGGACAATTACACGAACCAACAAAATTTTACAGATTTAATTATTGAGTATCTGTGGCGTAAAACCATACGAAGAAACCATGAAGACCCGTTCGAAAAGCTTTTACAAGCAATAAAACATACATACCAACCTTAAATTCGTTTTTGCTTTAATTTATGACAAAATATTTTTTATTAAAATTTTTTCAGGTATTTGGGGTATAATGTTCTTGCTTATTTTCTTTTGTTGACAACTAGGCAGATATGGCAATACCATTTATTTGCTAGTATGCAACCCTATTCTTGTGCAAATGCTGTGAATTTAACTAAAATAAAATAATTAAAATAAAGCTTTATTTACAACAAATAATAAAAAAAAATTAATATACAGAAACGTTATAGTGAAGTATTAGTAAGTGAAAAGTGCATAATATAAGTGAAAAAGTTATTCACAATAAACAAATTATCAATATAAAAGTTGTTAATTTTTCACCTTTAAATGCAAATATCTTTAAAACTATAAGTCAGCGGCAACTAAATATATATATTTTCGTGATCTGCAGAACGTCACCTTTCCAGTGATACCCATTTTATTCCCGAAATCCGGGGATGTTATTCTAAATTTTACCCAAAGCGCATTTAAAACAAAATTGCAGCTTTACTTTTTTTCATTATGCTTTTGGACATGTCAGATAGCCGAAATGGTCGTCTTACGTAGACTTTGGTCGCCCACTGTATATATTTTCTTAACCTGAAGAACCTTCTCTGTCCGTACATTTTTATATATTAACTATAAAAAAAAAATACTTTGGGTTGGGTTTAGTATCGCGCCGGTTAATTTTGGCTCACTGTACCTAAACGAGACAACCGAATTGAAAATTTTAAACACGAAAGTAAGCTTAAATTATCAAACTTTATTTTAAAACATATTTTATAAAAATCGGTTCACAAATTTTTGCACAAATTCACTTTAAAAAAGGCTATTTTTTGCAAATTTCTCAATATATGCTAGTGTATTTTCACCTGTTGTGCATTGTACCAAACCAATTATGGATACATTTTCACGCACATATATTACTTATGAATTATAAACACACTAGTAATGTTTTTAATTACTTTTGATTAATTTCTCTGTAAATCTTTAAATAAAATACACCTTTTTCTGCATTGAGTTCAATAATGCGAAAAACCAAAATGACTGCCTAATTTCAACTGTCAAATTACCGAGAAAGCACGAACAAAAGGGAATAAATTACACCCAGTTAGCAATAAATGTATGAAGTGAACGCGAAAAGGTGTTCAATGCTAAAATACTGTGGATGGCGTAGCCGGTGTTGGACCGGCCAGGGTTATTTTCTTTGAAGCGCGGCCGAAGGTCGCCAACGCAAAAAGGAGTTCTATGTGAAAAAAATCTGATACACTCGGGTGTTGGACCGACCAGGGTTATTTTTTTTGAAGCGCGGCCGAAGGCCGCCAACGCAAAAAGGAGTTCCATGCGAAAAAAATCTGATACACCCGGGTGTTGGACCGACCAGGGTTATTTTTTTTGAAGCGCGGCCGAAGGCCGCCAACGCAAAAAGGAGTTCCATGCGAAAAAAATCTGATACACCCGGGTGTTGGACCGACCAGGGTTATTTTTTTTTGAAGCGCGGCCGAAGGCCGACCACGCAAAAAGGAGTTCTATGCGAAAAAAATTTGATACACCCTATCTATCTAATATGTGTGCTGGGAAGCATAGCGATACTTTTCATATGTTTACCCATATTTTAAAATTTGGCGTTATGCAAAATACGTTTTCTGTTATTCGGCTTTATTGGAAACAAAAATATTATAAAACAATGTGGGAAATTGCAAATGGTGAGTAATAATAATAAATAATAAGATATTCTAATATTGGAATATATTATTTTTTTTAGAAACGCCGTCCCCACGGGTTAAGTGGAGCCTTATGCGTGTTGGCACCGAGCTGCGCACGCATGACCAAGGAGTCCGTTTTGCGGAGGAAAACGGTTTAATACCGAGAGAGCAATTGTGCCCTGTACTAAAAAGTTGTATTAAAAAGGTCGAATCTTCCTCTTTCCGATAAGGGGGCGTGAGGGGGGTAGGCCCCCCTGTTTTTCTCCATAAACGATACTAAACCGGCGCGATACTAAACATTTCCCAATACTTTCTACATATGTACATATGTATATGTGTAATATGTGACTGAAGTAATTTCGCGTAGTACTCCTTTCTGCGTTGGCGGCCTTCGGGGATGTTATTCTAAATTCACCCACCCATTTTAACTTTGACATCATGAGACGATATTCTAAATTCCAGCCGCAATATTTTATTTAATGTACATAGTATGTAATTCACAGTTTCTCGTGAATTTCTCGTCTTTCTGGTTGTTAAGGACATACTTTATGAAGTATTACTAAAGCAAAACAAGCTCGATACCTGAAAATTCGATTTACTTACTTATGTACATACAAACATACATACATATGTACATAGATAACATTAGCAGATGCAAGATGTAATATAGAATATGAATTGATTAGCCATTCACACAGAGTTATGCATGTACTCATAAGTTCACAATACTTACAAAAATTGTTAAATATGAATACGAAAACGAAATAAGTAGCACAAAACTGAGTAAAGTTTATACGTTGCTGGAATGTTTAATAAGCAATAAAATTCTTGTATATGTTAACTCATCTACATATATGTTCCACTTTTTATTTGGAGATATTATTAGAAGGTTGCACAGTCAATTTATGTCACCAACCGAAATTATATTACAAGATATTGTGGCCATTGTATAAACCTATAAAATACCCGATACAAAATAGTTTATAAAGCTTAGTACGCAGCCCTCTTTGAAGTTGGTCGCCTTGTCGTGGCGAATGGGCTTAAGTAAGAGTAAAGTGTGCATCACAAAGGAAACGCACGCTAATCTTACGAACTAAGAGGGACACCCCATAATTCCCACAATAGTGAAATGGATGAATAAACCCTATTTTTTACGCCCATCTCCTATTGTTGGAAGTATGAGGATACCCGCACCAACACCACCCTAAGCCAAGGTGTCGAGGTACCCGTGCCGAGGGCTGAATGGGCACAATTCCGATTTCTTTGGCGCCGCGATTTGAAGGTACCGTTGGAAAGAGGAAGTCCTCCTGATTAAAAAATATATAGGGTTATAGGTACCGCAAACGCTTAGTTTACGAGATATTCGACCTTAAAGTTCAAAAATTCCCAAAATTCGAGCATTTCAACAAGCTATTTTACCGCATTAAACACACTTTACTCACATTTTTCACTTCAAATTAATTAGTTTAAACTATAAACTTTTTAATAAATCCACATTTTACACTTTTAACAGTTTTTTTACCGAAGAAATCTTTATTTTAAAAATTACATTTTACACTCGTAGTGAACATCATTTGTGTGCTAAAATTACGACGAAATGGAGCGCTGCCATGTGATAATAAGGAAATTCGCTGAAATGCCTTTTTTCCCAAAAATTCCTCTATCCATTCATATGGATATGTTCTTTATTTAATTTAATAAACAAATATGTAATATTATATACTATATTATATAAGAATATTATATGATAATATTTAACCATTTTATAATGAAAACTTAAACTTTGTTTGAATATTAGTGCAAGATAACCAAAAAATATAACCACTTTATAACGAAACTCAATATATTTTTTATTTTAACGCAGAAATGCGAAAGTACTGACGCGAAACAGGGTTATTTTTTTAAAGCGCAGCAGAAAAGTACTAAAATTTCAGTCACCCCGGGTATTTGTTCGATCAGGGTTATTTTTTTAAAGCGCGGCCGAAGGCCGCCAACGCAGAAAGGAGTATTACGCGAAAGTATTTCAGTCACCCCGGGTATTTGCTCGATCAGGGTTATTTTTTTAAAGCGCGGCCGAAGGCCGCGCAAAAGTCCAAAGTACTTCAGTCACCCCGGGTATTCGCTCAGCCAAAGTTATTTTTAGTAAGGAGTACTACGTGATAGCATTTCAGTCACCCCGGGTATTTGCTCGACCAGGGTTATTTTTTTAAAGCGCGGCCGAAGGCCGCCAACGCAGAAAGGAGTACTACGCGAAAGTATTTCAGTCACCCCGGGTATTTGCTCGACCAGGGAGTACTACGCAAAAGTACTTCAGTCACCCCGGGTATTCGCTCGACCAGGGTTATTTTTTTAAAGCGCGGCCGAAGGCCGCCAACGCAGAGAGGAGTACTACGCGAAAGTACTTCAGTCACCCCGATATGATATAAATTTTACAATATTATTATAGATTTTTACTTCTTTATTTTTATTAAACATAAATCGCATATTATACATATACATACATATGTATTGTATATATGTATACATATGTATGTATACATGTGTATATGGAACAAGTTTACACAACTCAATATTATAACTTGAAAACTGTTGGAAAGTATTTTTTATTATAATTAATATTGAAAAAAGAATCACGCAAAAGAACAAACAAAGAAAAATCGTTAAGAATCCTACAAATTTGGTGTTTGAGATGTGGCAACGCTCGTTTTCCTCATAATTGTAAACAATCTAGCCTTTGCAACGATGAGTGTTCTAAGTGATTTTTAAATTAATAAATATAGGTAAAATATTACAAAATAAAAGTGAAATGTGAACTTATTTCAATCTTTAAAGTGTATATTTAAATATAACAAAAGGAAAATGTGAAAAAATTTAGAGAAACATTGAGAAATAACATGTTTTCTTAGTGCATATTTTTGAAT